>NW_015174293.1:111664-174252 GCF_001447785.1 Gekko japonicus
CCCCCAAGTACCAAGAAGACAGAGCATCACTTGCCCCAGAGCCCCTATCTATACCTTGTGGCTAATAGCCACTGATGGACCTCTGCTCCATATGCTTATCTAATTCCCTTTTGAAGCCGTCCATGCTTGTAGCCGCCACCACTTCCTGTGGCAGTGAATTCCATGTGTTAATCACTCTTTGGGTGAAGAAGTACTTCCTTTTATCCGTTCTAACCCGACCGCTCAGCAATTTCATGGAGTGCCCACGGGTTCTTGTATTGTGAGAAAGGGAGAAAAGTACCTCTTTCTTTACCTGCTCTTTCCCATGCATAATCTTATAAACCTCGATCATGTCACCCCTCAGTCGTCTTTTCTCCAAGCTAAAGAGCCCTAAGCGCTTTAACCTTTCCTCATAGGGAAAGTGTTCCAACCCTTTTATCATTTGAGTTGCCCTTTTCTGCACTTTTTCCAAAGCTATAATATCCTTTTTAAGGTGTGGTGACCAGAACTGCACACAGTATTCCAAATGAGGTCTCACCATTGATTTATATAGGGGCATTATGATATTGGCTGATCTGTTTTCAATACCCTTCCTAATAATCCCCAGCATAGCATTGGCCTTCTTTATCGCAGTCACACACTGTCTCGACATTTTCAGTGAGTTATCTCTTTAATGTCTCCAGGGCCCCATTTGCCAGCAGAATGTGAGCTTCAGAATACCTGAACTTCAGTGAAGATGCCCATCTCTTGTGTGTTAAAGGACATTTATTGTGTTGCTTTTCTCAGTTCATATTCTCATTTTATTTTTAATCATGGAAGTCTGTAACACTTAATTTCAACTGAAAGATGTGGATGTTAGGGTTAATTTATCCCAAATTCAGGCAGTATTTGAGGGTATAGTATATCTCTCCTTATAATAAAGGAGTTTTCGTGTGAGATGTTCCACACACCTCCCCAGCCTTTGGGTCCCGGGTCTGTCAATCAGGAGGGGGAACAATCTCCTGCCTGCGTTGCCTCCCTCCGTTGCCTCCGTCCCACCCACAGACCCGCCGGGCAGCGACTCACCCTCAGTCTCCAGGGAGCTGCTGGGCGGGATGGATGCTCTGGCAGCTGAACGCCTCTGATGCCCACCGCATCGCCACCTTGCCTATGCCTGCACAGGGACCGGTGCCCCACTGGCCCGCAGCGCGCTCTAGGTGGCTCTGATGCTGCGGCTGCCCGGCTGCCCATGGAGACTGTGCCGACCCCTTCCGCCACCCCTTGAGCTGGGGAGCTTGCCAGGGGGCCAACAGCGCAGGCCCAGCTCTCATTCCCCACCTGGCTTCCTCGCGCTGCAGCTCCCACAAAGACTCCCTTGCTCACCACCGCTGCAGCATGACGTGCGGCACTTGGTCGGAGCCGGCGAGCTGTGCATCATGCCACCACCACACGCAAACGGGACCCCCACCGCCTCCCTCCCCCCCCACTCCACCTACAACCGCCGCTGTGAGGCAGCCAGCTGCATCACCACGCCCGCCCTCTCTGATGCGCCTGTGCCAGTGCCTCGAGCGTGTGGTGGGGAGGACGAGGCCGGGTGCCTTGACCCGCCAGCCCCTCAAGAGGGCGGGGGACAGGGACGAGCCCGGCTGCCTCGGCCCGCCGCCACCTCCATTGCAGGAACAAGGCCGCCTGCCTTGGCCCTCCGGGACCACGAACTCGCAATGGAGGGAGTAGCACCTTGGCCCACCAGGCCCCTGGAGCGTACGGCGGGGGGAGGAATGACCCCGGCCGTGTTGGCCTGCCGGCCCCTTGGGCAGCCGGGGGGTGGGGTTCCGCCAGCCTTGGCCTGCCGGGGACTCAGGCGGCTGGGGGGGGGACCGGGAAGGAGGGGACGCCAGGCGGCCGAGCTAGCGCTTTGTTGTCTTCACTGCTACAACGGGCCTGCTTCCTAGTGTATGTGTATGTATATTAAGGGTAGAGATTTCATAAGACATAAGTAATTTCCGTGTGTGTAAGTCTCTTGTCTGTAAGATCAAATCTATGATGAGTGTGGCTATGAGATCCCAGTTTATCAAAGGAAAAATGCAGTCAGGTAACTTCGTTACCTTTACAACCAAAAATGAAAACTACATTATTTATTGATTGATGAGATTTTTATGCTGCCTCTCCAGAGTCCTACTTGTTTTGGTTTGCAATTGACATGATAATTGTCAATATGAAAATAATTAAAATGATAAAATTAACAACAAAAATTATTAATATAAAAACAAGCCATTAAAATAAGTCCATGGCCTAAATAGGCTAAAATGACCCAACATTGTTCTAGACCATCATGTTCCAAAAGGGAAAAAAAAATGCTCGTGGGGGGGCGAGGGGGGAGAGGGGGGGGGGGGGGGGGGGGGGGGGGCTGCTGCTAGACCCGCGAGTGTCTCTGCCTAGGTCAGAGGGACAGAGCTGGCAAGGCCGTGGGTGCCCGCGGGGTCCTCAGCTGCTGCTGCTGAATGAGCTTTGCTTAGCCCTGCCGCTCTCAAAGAGGACGAGGAAAGGCCCGGTGTGGGGTCAGCTTCTCGCCTGTTCGTTTAAACCCAGCTTGAGTATAAAGATCAGTTGTTAGGCTTTAAAGAAAGTTTTTTTCTGACCACTAGGAGTAGAAATAGAATTCTAAATATAAAGGCTGCTTGCCAGACCAAATTTATAAGTGATATAAATGTATAAGTGATAAAAAACAAGCTTCTAATTTAAATGCTGTGGAGGGTAAACATCTAGGCAATTCAAAAATTGCTCTCAGAAATTTAAGTTAAATTACCGTATTTTCCGGCGTATAAGACGACTGGGCGTATAAGACGACCCCCAACTTTTCCAGTTAAAATATAGAGTTTTCCAGTTAAAATATAGAGCTGTGCTGATGCTTCTGGCGTACCGGCGTATAAGACGACCCCCCACTTCTGAGAAGATTTCCCTGGGTTAAAAAGTAGTCTTATACGCAGGAAAATACGGTAGTTCAATAGAAGGAACAACGACTTGTATCCAGACCAGTGATAATCTGTTGAATGTGCATGACTCTGTATATGCTACTTCAGCTGAAGTGAACTTTACTAAGTGTATTGTGAGCATTTTTTTACCAATTTCTTCAGGATGCTTATTGAAAGTACAGGCCCCTTTCAAAAGTATCAGTACTGCATTATAGTAACCAAGATCCAAAGAAGGGTCCATGGAACCATAGAGCTGGAAAGGGCTATACAGGCCATCCAGTCCAACCCCCCCTGCTCAGTGCCGGGTCAGCCTAAAGCTGGGGTGTCAAACATGAGGCCCGGGGGCCAGAACCAGCCCGCCCAGGGCTCTTATGTGGCCCGGGAGTGACTGGTGCAAGGGAGGGAGGAGGAGGCTGCTGGGTGGGTGAGGGGAGCCACTCCAGTCGTGGCTTCAGCCCGGTGGAACAGCCTCATCTGCAGCAGCAGTCAAAAAGAACCCTTCCACTTCAGGGACAGCCTCACAGGTGTAAGTTGGGAGCCACTGCAGCCACATTCAAACCTCCTCCACTCAACCTGCAGCTCCAGGGATGCTGTCCCAAAGGGCCACAGGGATCAGTGTTTGCACGTGGGGGATGCAGACAACCCTCTGTTGGAGCCTGCTGACAGCCAGCTCCGCTGCCGTATTCATGCCTCTCCCCCCCCCCCCCAAGGCGTGCGCTGTCTTTTGTAGTTTTCCACCTTGAGGCTAGTGCTGCTGCTGAGCACGTGACTCAGCAACTGGGCCCCCTTCCCCCATGGACCACCCAGCACATGGCCCGGCCGGACAAAATGACATTTATGTCAGATCCGGTCCTCATAACAAATGAGTGTGATACCCCTGGCCTAGAGCATCCCCGACAAGAGTTTGTCCAGCTGCTGTTTGAGGACTGCCAGTGAGGGGGGAGCTCACCATCTCCCCAGGCAGCTGATTCCACTGCTGAACGACTCTTTCTGTAAAAATAATAATAACAAAACCCTAATGTCCAGCCAGTATCTTTCCACCTTTTGACCTGGACGGCCCAGGTGAGCCTGACCTCATCAGATCTTGGAAGATAAGCAGGGTCGGCCCTGGCTAGTATTTCGATGGAGACCTCCAGAGACAACCAGGGTCATGACGTGGAGGCAGGCCATGGCGCCAAACCCTCTCTGAGTGTCTCTGGGCTTGGAAGCCCCTCCCGCGGCCATCATAAGTCAGCTGGGACTGGATGGCGCGCGCGCACACACACAGAGAGACATCTTTCTGCCCATAATTTGAACCCATTATTGCGACTCCTATTCTCTGCTGCCAACAGGAACAGCTCTCTTCCTTCCTCTAAGTGACAGCCCTTAGAACATAAGAACATAAGAGATGCCAATGTTGGATCAGGCCAAAGGCCCATCCAGTCCAACACTCTGTATCACACAGTGGCCAGAAACACCAGGTGCCCTCAGGAGGTCCACCGGTGGGGCCAGGACATTAGAAGCCCTCCCACCGATTGACCCCCCCCCCAGCACCAAATACAGAGCATCCCTTGCCCCAGAGTCCCTATCTATACCTTGTGGCAAATAGCCACTGATGGACCTCTGCTCCATATGCTTATCTAATTCCCTTTTGAAGCCGTCCATGCTTATAGCCGCCACCACCTCCTGTGGCAGTGAATTCCATGTGTGAATCACTCTTTGGGTGAAGAAGTACTTCCTTTTATCCGTTCTAACCCGACCGCTCAGCAATTTCATGGAGTGCCCATGAGTTCTTGTATTGTGAGAAAGGGAGAAAAGTACCTCTTTCTCTACCTGCTCTATCCCATGCATAATCTTATAAACCTCAATCATGTCACCCCTCAGTCGTCGTTTCTCCAAGCTAAAGAGCTCTAAGTGCTTTAACCTTTCCTCATAGGGACAGTGTTCCAACCCTTTTATCATTCGAGTTGCCCTTTTCTGCACTTTTTCCAAAGCTATAATATCCTTTTTAAGGTGTGGTGACCAGAACTGCACACAGTATTCCAAATGAGGTCGCACCATTGATTTATATAGGGGCATTATGATATTGGCTGATCTGTTTTCAATACCCTTCCTAATAATCCCCAGCATAGCATTGGCCTTCTGTATTGCAGTCACACACTGTCTCGACATTTTCAGTGAGTTATCTACTACAACTCCAAGATCTCTCCCTTGATCAGTCTCTGCCAGTTCAGACCCCATCAACGTGTATTTATATTTAGGATTTTTGGCTCCAATGTGCATCACCTTGCACTTGGCCACATTGAACCCCATTTGCCATGTTGACGCCCACTTGCCCATCCTTGACAGATCCCTTTGGAGTGCCTCACAATCCTCCCTGGTTTTCACCACCCTGAACAACTTCGTATCATCCGCAAATTTAGCCACTTCTCTGCTTACTCCCAACTCCAAGTCATTAATGAACAAGTTAAAAAGCAGTGGACCAAGTACTGATACTTAAAGAGACTCCTCCAGACTGAACATCCTCATGTCCCTCAGCCCTTCCTTATAGGGCTTCTTGGTCACCAGGCCCCTGACCATCTTCTTTGGACTGAAGTGAGGCCTCCAGAACTGCACATAAGTACACCAAGTGCAGTCTGGCCAATGCAGTGTACAGTGGGACTGTGATATCTTGTGATTGGGATGTAATGCCTCCATTGATACACACCCCAAGACCACATTAGACTTTTTTGCTGCTGCATCACACCGACTGCTCCTATTTAGCTTATAGTTCACCCATACCCCAAGATCTTGTTCATACACACTGCTACGCAGAAGTGTCTCCCCCATCCAGTATGTGTGGTTTTCATTTTTGTTACCCAGATGTAGAACTGTGCACTTTTTCTTGTTGAATTGCATCTTATTCAGATCTGCCCACTTTTCCAGCATGTTCAGATCTCGTTGAATCCCATCTTCTGGTGTGCTCGCTACTCCTCCCAACTTGGTGTCATCTGCAGATTTAATGAGTAGTCTCTCCAACCCCTCATCCAGATCATTTATAAAAATATTGAAAATCCTGGGCCCAGAATTGAGTCCTGTGGCACCCCAGTGGTTGTGCCTTTGCAGTCCCGTGAAATGCAGCCGACAACTACTATTGAGGTGTGGTTCTCCAACCTGTTCCCTCTCCACCTAAAACATTCTGGAGTCCAATCTGCTGTCCAGAATTTAGTTTCTGCATTAGATTTGAGAATGTCGGCTCACCATCTTACATGTTGTTTCTGAACTTTTTCATTCTGAATATTCACAAGTATGTTGCTAGCAAAACTTTGCAAAATGCTTCTGTGATTATGGGGACTGCACCAGTGGTTGCTCATATCTACCTACTACCAGTCTGGTGTAGTGGTTAGGAGTGCGGACTCTAATCTGGGAGAACCGGATTTGATTCCCCACACCTCCACATGCAGCTGCTGGTGTGACTTTGGGTCAGTCACAAGTTTCTTCAGAGCTGTTCTCTCACGAGCAGTCGTTGAAAAAGGTCTGTTGTGGGGAGGGGGAGGGAAAGAAGATTGTAAACCGCTCTGAGATTCCTTTGGGTAGTGAAGAGCAGGGAATAAATCCAATCTCCTCCTCCTCCTCTTCTTCTTCTTCACTATAAGGTGAACAGCTCATAAATGGTGCTGCTAGTATATAGTGCAGTATGTATCTGAAACAATTTTTGATGTCTTTTCATTGTGTGTGTGTGTGTGTGTGTGTGTCTGTTGCGTAGCTCATTCTTTAACCAGCCTAATATGGTTGTTCTCAGCTTGTGAGGAATGCTAGCAATTTATCTGACCAATCTTGTTCTAATACCTTTTTCTCATCTCTCTCTGAATTATTTGGGGTATATGTGGGCAGCCTTCGGAATACAGTTACTACCTTGGCTCAGGATCTCGGGCTTCTTCTAGAGCTAGTTCTGCTCGTGCAAGTCCAGTGGTGAGCATCTCTTTCCTTCTCCTTTTTGCCCTGTTGTGCATGGCTTTGTTTCATTCTCTCCCAGGCTTATTTGTACAAGACTGCTGTACACTGCTTATTGATTTCAGATTAAAAGACAACATTAGAGTTAACTGACGTCTAAAAAGCTAAATGGATCATTAGACTGTTAACACAGTAATTAAAGCTGCTTCCCCTGTTTGGTACCAGGCTGTGTTCCTAAGGCACGTTGTGTCATTATTACATGATATAAGAGGAACGCTGATAAGCTTGGCTGTCAGCTTTGTGAACTGTTCCTTGATCATTTGCATTCTTTGTAGTTTCCTGAAGGCAAACTAGATGAGGCACTGGAAGATCCATGATTGGTCTCCTGTTTACAAATACTTAATAGTGTTGGATGACTTGAATCAGGACAGAGAAGTGGTACTTGGTAGGGTGGGGACTGGAGTGAGTGTTTGGCTTTCACCTGTGCTGCTTTCCTGATCTAAATTCCCCCCCCCCCATCAGTTACTCCCAGAATTGTAGAACAAAGGTATTAGAAATAAAATGAACACACTTCTTCCACTTTCTCTTCTCTGTCTGGTTCCATCTTGGACTTTAAACAGCAACTGCGGCAAGAGAAGTTAGCTGCTGGTGATCATCCCTGATATTTGTTTCCTGGTTGGGCATAGAGAAAGGGAGAGCCAGTGATGCCCCTTTAATCTAGAAAGCACCATGGTTATTATCTGTTCCAGTATAAGACACATTGTGGGGAAGGAGGGGTCGTAGCTCAATGGTAGAACGTCCCTGGTACCATCTGTTTAAAAGATCGGGTGGTAGTAGTAGTAGATGGGAGAGAAACCCTGAAGAGCGGCTGTGAGGCATGGGAGGCAACCCTGACCTTGACCAACCAAGGCTTTTACTGAGCATGCGGCAGATCCACGGGGGCGTGGTCACCGCTGAGAGGATTCCGGACATCTTGGACAGGAGAGCAGCTGGGCAGAAGGAACTGGCGCCGAAGGAAGAAGCACAGAAACCAGAAGTGGGACTCGGGAGTGAAAGAGATGGGCGAGAGTGCTGACAAGAGAAACTCTGCAGGACGGCCTCGCTTCCCATGAGGCTTGGGGGTGGCAGGGCTGAAGGGCTGGCGGTGCAGCTCACTAGGCGAGCACGTAAGACGTGCCCCCGGTACACAGAGGCGCAAAGTATGATCATGGCACCCAACTGAGACTACCAAACTCTTCTCTCGTCAGAGCAAATGAAGCATCTCTTTCAAAAACAAAGACTGCAAAATCTGTACGAGATTATTAAATTAAAGTTTCTAATAACCCTGTTATCCTTTTGACACATTTTGTGATACTCTGAAAGATAATTTTCTATTTACCGGGTCTTATGTTGAGCATAAATTGCCATTTCTCATTTTAATATTGTGGACTATTTTTCACTGTCTTGACTTGAATGTTCTTTATAATTCAGATCTTTAGCTGAATGAAATTATGCAAATTTTTTAGCATATTTATACCCCCGCCCTCCCCACGAATGGGCTCAGGGCGGCTTACAAAGTTGGTACAATGTACCTGGTATATATAAAACAATTAAAACATTTTAAACAGTTTAAAAACAGTTAAACAATCCTACATTTAAAATTATCTCAGTACTGATCTCCATTTATTAAGCTTTGAATGGTGTGGCCTAAACGACAATCATAGTTCCCCCAGTTTCCCCCTTCAGCGGCCTTCTGGCCACCTGCGAAGACCTAGCTCTATCTCTATCCCTATCCCTATCCCCATGGCCGACCCTATCCACCTCGATGGTCAGGTGGTAGTGGTAGTGGCGGCTCCTAGTTGAAAGCTGGGTGGAAGAGCTCTATCTTGCAGGCCCTGCGTAACTGTAAAAGGTCCCGCAGGGCCCTGATCTCTTTCGGGAGCTCATTCCACCAGTGAGGAGCAGCCGCTGAGAAGGCCCTGGCCCTGGTGGCCACGAGCCTGGCATCTTTGGGGCCTGGAATGACTAACCAATGTTGCGACCCCGACCGTAGTGCTCTCTGGGGTCTATATGGGGAAAGGCGGTCCCTCACGTATGTCGGACCCTGGCCATGTAGGGCTTTAAAGGTAAGTACCAGCACCTTGAAGCGAATTCGGTATGCTATTGGCAGCCAGTGCAGTGCCTTCAGGACAGGCTGAATGTGCTCCCATCTAAGGAGACACATCAAAAGCCTGGCCGCTGCATTCTGCACCAGCTGTAGCTTCCAGATTTGCGACAAGGGCAGCCCCATGTAGAGAGTGTTACAGTAGTCTAACCTCAAGGTGACCATCGCATGGATCACTGTAGCCAGGTCGTTGCGGTCAAGGAAGAGAGCATAGATACATCTGCTAACCCAGGGATAGCAAGAAGTTGGTCTGGGAATTCTCCTTTTTGAAAATGGTAGTTGTGGCGAGAGGAAAGAAATAGGAAAGCTTCAGGGCACCACACGTGAAGTAGGCAAGGACACTGGCGTCTCTGTGGTTTTATTGAAAGTTATACTGAAAACTTTGAAAACGTGCATATGGAAGATAAATGGACAAAACCAATGAAGCTTTCTGTCCCCAGCGTGTGTCTCTAATGGTTCGACTGAGCATTCAGTTTACAACATTTCAGTCTGACAGACAAAGAATATACATATACATTTCTGAAAACTTTTAAACTTTTAAACTTATTCTTTACTTCGAAAATGTGTACACTGCCTCGCCAGATCTGCCTGAGGTGTCTTACTGTTAACCATGAGAACGAGGATCCCAGTTGTAGTAAAATAACCCTGCAAAGTCCTGGTTTGCAGTGGAAATGGGGATTTCTTCAGCTAGTCTTCATCTTTTAGTAACCAGAAAGGCTTTGCTTCTAAAGAGACAGACTCCTGCTTAAACAAAGGGGAAATCAGTTCAGCTCTGAAATCTGAAAAGTCAGGGCCATCCAAAAGAATATGATCTGTAGAGTCAATTCAGTTAGTACCACATCCAGAGAGTCTGTTGGAGTATGGGATACCATCAGATCTTCCTAACAGCACCGCCGATGGCAAGGCGTTCCAGAGCCACAGGCACAAATGCCCCTCTGTACTGTGGAAGGGATCGTTCAAATGAGTAGTTTGGCATTTTTATTGGAGGAACCCAGAATACCAACTGAAAAGAGTGAACATGCTCTGCCCTCTCTAATCAAGGTACTCTTATAATCAAGATCCCTCAAATGTTTTTTAGTTGACTGACTCAGTTCACAGCTACTCATTGCTTCTATCATATCATTAGTTATCCCCCAGATGTAACAATTTAAATTCCAAGAAGCAGGCTCAGGGTGGCTTACGTAAAAGTGTTAAAACAGTTTAAAACACATGAAATTTAAAGTGCAATACATATATATTTCCTCTGCGACGGCAGTCATAATCCCCTATTTTCTTAACAGGAGTCAGTTAGTGCAGACTGTCCGAATCTGTCATATGTTGATCCAGCACAACTAATCCAAGACAATCTGAATTTGATTCTAACATCCTAATTTTCTTCCAAAGAACCCAGGAGAGTGTAGATATGTATATACCTAGTTATTCCATTTTATCCCTCACCACTATTGTAAGGTAGGTTGGGCTAAGAGTTGAGCACTCAGTGAACTCGTGGGCACTCAATGAAATTGCTGAGCAGTCAGGTTAGAACGCATAAAAGGAAGTCCTTCTTCATCCAAAGAGTGATTAACACATGGAATTCACGGCCACGGGAGGTATAGGAAAGGGAAATGGCTCCTCCTGATAGTTAGACCTCAGGGGAACAGGCTTCCTTGGGAGGTGGTAGGCTCTCGTTCTTTGGAGGTTTTCAAACAGAGGCTAGATGGCCCCATCTGACAGCAATGCGGATTCTGTGAACTTAGGCAGATCCTGAGAGGGAGGGCAGGAAGGGCTGCCTCAGTGCTTAGTTCTTGTGGCCCTTCTTACACACCCAGGGAAATGCCAATCACCACTTTGGGGTCAGGAAGCAATTTTTCTCCAGGCCAGTTTGGCTGAAGATCCTGGAGGATTTTCTGGGCATGGAACAGCAGTCACTGCAGGTGTGGAGGGGCGGGTATTTGTGGATTTCCTGCATTGTGCAGCAGGGGGTTGGACTAGATGACCCTGGAGATCCCTTCCAACTCTATGATTCCGCAAACTGTCATCTAATTGTGGTTTCTTCTTTCACACTCCAGGTTGAAGACAGGCCTGACAAAGACTTCGATAAGGTAATAGAGAATGCATATACATAGATATAGATATATTGACTGGGATGGACTACAGGGACTGTATTACTGCAGTCTTGTTCCATCTACACTGGCTCCGAGTTTGCTGCTGGTGTTGTCCTTTAAAGCTCTCAGCAGCTTGGAGCCAGCATGCCTTCTCCCATATGAACCTACACACCCACCCCTGTCATCTTTGGAGGTCTTGTTGCAGGCGTGTGTGTGTCCCCCCCCCGTCCCCCCCCCAGTTGTCTGAGGTGAGATGGTGGCAGCCTAAGGAAGGGCCCTCTCAGCTGCAGTGCCAGAAACACGGCACTCCCTCCCCAGGGGGATCCTCCTTCTGCCTCTCTCTGGCATTGTCTTCCCTGGCTGGTGGAGACCTTTTTTGTTTCGTTTGGTGTACCCCCAGTAAACTCTCTGGCCTTCCCCCTTGGTTCTATATGTACGTTTGTCTGTATTTCTGTATGTTTCTAGTGCAGTCTTGAATATTTATATATACCTTTTAAATGTTATTTTAATGTTTTGATATTTTCATGCTTGATGTTCACCGCCGGGGGGGGGGGGGGCTATTTGGATGGAAAGGTGACGTAGAAATGTTTTAATTAGATATATAAAAAAATCTGGACACACACGACCCGATCAGTTAAACAAGTATAAAGCCAACAGTCGTGATAGTCTGACCCACAATCAAACAGTCATAAGACTTATAAAGAATGCTGTTTATGTACTGCAATCTAAAGCACTACAACATGATACACAACTGAATAGAAAATCCTTGAACCAAGGTACATAATCAACGTCGTCTCCGGATGACATAACAATGTTTCAAAAAATGGATCTTCTTCAGGAGATATTATAGTGGTGCCAGAGCTCTCAGTTTCATAAATTTTAGACAACAAGTCTTAAGAATATTAAATTCAGATAGGATGCTGATCTCAATTAACATTCAGGCTCAAAATATGCTGCTATATAGCCTGAATGTTAATTGAGATCAGCATCCTATCTGAATTTAATATTCTTAAGACTTGTTGGCACCACTATAATATCAATTCCAAATGTAGAGGTGGGTGATTGCTATCATAGGGATTTCACAACTGAAATGAACTAATACGGGGGGGGGGAACTAATACAGTCAGACATGGAGGGTGAAACCAGGAAATAATCAGACTACAACCTTTGATGAAAAGATACGTAAAGTCCCCCTGCCTTATCCAATCTAGCATCTCCATTTACAGTTATTAGTCCTAACTTACTGGATCCAAAAGGCGCCACCAGAGTCCACCACTTTGTCTTTTAAGAAGGAAAGAACAGAGAAAAGGTTGATCCAGAGTGCAGGTATTGTTTGGGACTGTCTCTAATTCACTGTGAGAGAATCCTTCATTCACCTGGTTCGTTCTGTATCAGAGAGCTTAAACTCATTTAGACAGACCTGGTTAGTGTAGGGTGATAGGTTTCGGAGGTCAGGTCTGACGCCAGCAGTGGTGATGGCCAAGTTCAGAGCCAGGGTGGACTCACCCCGAGGTCTGGTGGGCTACTTGCTGGAGCTAATTCACACTAGAGTCATGGTTGTTTGTGTGAAAATAACTAACTAACATGTATTTAATGCCTTGCTTAACTGCCATTACCTAACGATATATACTTCCAGGGGGTTCGTACTGTGTCAAGTTTGTCAGCGGCTACCTTGGCATCCCTGGGTGGAACGTCTTCACGGAGGGGCAGCGGGGACACCTCCATTTCAGTTGAGACCGAAGCATCTATTAGAGAAATTAAGGTAAGATGCGGGTGAGAAGTGGAAGCTAATGGGGTGACTGCACCGTACAGGAGCAAGGTCTGAACACAGCTGTTTTAACGTTAAAAGCACATTGGGACAAAAACTCCCAGCTTCAAGTCTAGGCTAACGGGGTCTGAACTTACTGAGACCAAGAGGGAAGAAGATCTTGGGGTCGAAGCGGGTAGCTCAATGAGAGTGCCAGCCCCAGTGTGCTGCAAAAGTGGGAAAAGGCAAACTCTGTGTTAGGGATTATTACAAAAGGTATTGAAAATTAAATGGCCGATATAATAATGCCCCGGTATAGATCATTGATGGTGCAGCCTCATTTGGGATACCATGTGTACAGTTCTGGTCACTGTATCTCAAAAAAGACTTTACAGAGCTGGAAAAAGTTCAGAGGAGGGGAAACAAGAGGATGAGGGGGGTTGGAGCCCCTCCCCTGTGAGGAGAGGCTGGAGAGTCTCTCTGGGACTTCTCCGTTTAGGAAAGAGACGACTAAAGGGGGGGGGGAACATGATGAGAGAGGTTTATACAGTTATGCACGGGGGGTGGGGAGAGGGCGGACAAAGAGGACTTTTTCTCCCTCTCCCAAAAGACTAGAACTCAAGGATATCCAATGAAGCTGGATGGGCAATAGATTTAGGAGGGACAAAAGGAAATACTTCTTTACACAGAGAATTATTAAATTGTGGAATTCACTGTCAGAGGATGTTGTGATGGCCACAGGAATAAACAGCTTTGAAAAGGAATTAGATGAATTTATGGAGGATGAGTCTATCAATGGCTACTAGCCGTGGGGACTGACGGGGACCTCCACATTCAGAGGCACTAAGCCTCTGAGCCCCAGAGCCAGGAGGCAACCTCAGGGGAAGGCCTCGGCCTGTGTTGTTGGCTGTCCAGAGCAACTGGATGCTGGACTCGATGGACTGTTGTTCTGATCCAGCAGGGCTCCTCTCATGTTCTTACGTTTGCCAGCAGTGGAGCCATGGTACTCTGCTGGGCGAGAGCATTTAGTATGTGATATAAATGTTTACTATACTAAATGTCTTCTGGAAACGAGTGAATTAAAAATTGCTCTTTCGTTTGTAATGGATAACTTTGTTGTCCCCCATTGCTAAGTGGTAATCCAGTGGTTTTCTTGACATAATGTTTTGCAATCTTCAGGACATCAGTGAGTTAAAGGACCAGATTCAGGATGTGGAAGGAAAATACATGCAGGGATTGAAGGAAATGAAGGTACAAGTTAGCTGTCGAGTGTGCTATTAACCTTGGCTAAACATTCATAAAAGAAAGAAGAGATGAGTGGAATTTCACTTGCCTTTCAGAGATCTGAAACTGCATAATAAGCTTATGCCATAGAATGTGTTGCACTTCTTATCACGGAATAACAAATGCTGAAAGAACTGCATAGATATAATTAGATCAAAGAGAGAAATAAAGCTGTCTTTTTATATGAAATTTTACAGTTGCATAAACAGGAAACAGAGAGAAATGCATTTTATTTTGAAGGTTTGGGTGTTGAGATTTGTAGCTGAAGACAGGCAGGAAGAAGAAAGTTAGTTGCTCCCAAGCCCTGCCAGGTACCAGCCATCAAAGCTTTGGAAATGCCTTCATGGCTGGAGAAGTTGAATTGGTCAGCTTGCACACGGATTTGAAATCTAACAACTAGAAGGGACACACAGATGTGTAAGGCTAGACTGCATTCTCCTGAAGATTTTAGGAAAGGAGTCTTCGACCTACAAGGGGTGGGCAAACTGAGATAATAAAATACTTGCCATGCAAAGAGAGGAGTCCGTCGTGGCTGATGATGTCTGCAGGAAGGAGCTCCCGCACCTGACTGCTCCACCTGATGATGGAGCTGAGGCAGTGTTTGGGCTCCCTTGCAGCCCAGAGGCACTCAACAGCCCCGACATCAGCTTTCAGCCGAAGGGCAGCTACCAGAACAGGGGGCTGACTGCAGATGCCCAGGCTGCCTCCAGACACCGGTGGGGTGGGAAATCTCTCGCTGCCGGAGGCGCCACTCGCCCTGTCCGGCCACCTGCCTCACCCCGGCGGCAGCGGCTGCGGCTGCTGTGCCTTCCTGTCTCCGTGGGGAGGGGCGGCTGCTCCCGCTCTCACCTACCCGCCTTTGTTTGTGTGTGTGGTTATACGTTGTTAGGCTGCCCTCAGAATGGCATTCAGTAGAGGTGTGATGTCTGCACAAGTGCAGATATTGTGTTTCTGATTCAGGACTGTGGTGGTGTTTTTTAAAGCCCCTGAATTTTCTTTTTAAGGATCCCCCCCCCCAAAAAAAAACAACCTGGGGGTTCTCCTTGGCTGGTAGACAGCTGTTCCTTCTCTCTACATGGCCCCAGTCTGCAGATTTAGTATCTGCTGGTGGGGCCATCTTGAGAATCGGATCTATTGAAAAGTGGGCAACCCTCAAGGACTTGCGGGGGATATCCCATTGCCTCCTCCTCTCCTTTACAGTTTCCCCCACTGTTTCCTGTTTCCACCTCTCCCCTTTTCCTGCTGCCTTCCCACCCACCAGCCAGCCTGCCTTTATCTGGCCCCAATGAGTTCTGCCTCAAAGGCCTAAAGAGTCCTGGAAGGGGCTCTCCCTCCTCCTCCTCCTCCTTTCCAGCCAGTTTGGTGTCGTGGTTAAGTGCAGGCGGACTCTAATCTGGGAGAACCGGGTTTGATTCCCCACTCCTCCTCCACTTGCACCTGGCTGGATGACCTTGGGTCAGTCACAAGCTCTGGCACAGCTGTCGTTGAAAAGAGCAGTTTCTGTCAGAGCTCTCTCAGCCCCACCGACCTCACAGGGTGTCTGTGGTGGGGAGGGGAAGGGAAAGGAGTTTGTAAGCCCCTCTGAGACACCCCTGGGTAGTGAAAGGCCATGGGGTATAAATCCAATCTCCTCTTCTCTTCTATAACGCTGTTGAGTTCATCCTCCAAAGCAGCCATTTTCTCCAAGGTCCTGTTCGAGAGCCAGTTTGGTGTCGTGGTTAAGTGCGCGGACTCTAATCTGGGAGAACTGGGTTTGATTCCCCACTCCTCCACTTGCACCTGCTGATGTGACCTTGGGTCAGTCACAAGCTCTGGCACAGCTGTCCTTGAAAAAGAGCAGTTTGTCTCAGAGCTCTCTCAGCCCCACCCACCTCACAGGGTGTCTGTTGTGGATTCCTCCTCCTCCTCCTCCTCCTCCTCCTCTTCTTCTTCTTCTTCTTCTTCTTCTTCTTCTTCGTCTTCGTCTTCGTCTTCGTCTTCGTCTTCTTCTTCCCTGCCTTTTACGGACAGAAACCAGGCCGGTCGTGGTTGCCTAGCGATGATGGTGATGATGATGATCCTGTCCATTTTAAAGGCTACAGAGGAATGGACTCTGGGATGGGGACAGGCCACGGAAGACGTGGAGTGGCCGTGTCTGCCTGAGTGGAAGCCTCAGAGGAATCCCAGAGGCGTTAAAGGAATTGTCAGTCTGGGGTTTTGAAATGCTGAG
Source organism: Gekko japonicus (assembly GCF_001447785.1). Lineage (NCBI taxonomy): Eukaryota > Metazoa > Chordata > Lepidosauria > Squamata > Gekkonidae > Gekko > Gekko japonicus. Next base: position 127,974 of record NW_015174293.1, read on the forward strand.
GTTGTGTGTTTCCCTTTAGGTTGCAGCTGTAGTTGAGCATTTGGTTTAAAACAGTTATAAAAAGATGGCTTTATAGTAGCTCTTTAGTTGTGCGGTTTTTGTTCCGTGGAAGATAAACTGATGGTCCTTGCTTTTTTGAGTGCCCTTCTTGCTTTGCCTTAAATTCTGATTATTTTTTAACAAGAGCTGTGTGTGGAGATTGTATATAACATTGGTTTTGCTTTTGCATGCTTCATACTACCTTGAAAATTATATCTAATTTTACAGAATTCTTACATTTCACAAAAATATTACGTAGTTTAGAACTGACCGGCTCCAGGAAAGCGTGAGACAGCCTGCAGAATCTTTTCTAATTCATGCATGCATGCCACTCTTAAAATTCTGCGCCACACAATGTCAGTATAAAACAAACATCCAGTAGCGTTTTACAGACTAATTACATTTCTTTCTATATGAGCTTTTGTGCGTCACTCTCGCCTCTTCAGATATATGGAGATCAAACTGGGAATCTTACTTAAGCGGGGAAATTACAAGGTGGGGGAAGAGGAATTGAGGCTGAGAGTGAATTCTGTTATGAACATTTCAAATGTAAATCTTTGTGTGGGGGAGGGGGGCATAGAAAGGTGGGTGTGAATCCAGTCAGAAAAAGTATGAGCTCTCCAGCTGTGATCACACACACTCAATAATCCACTTTCAATGCACTTTCAGACTGGATTTTGCCATTCACAATCCAGTTGGAAAGTGCATTGAAAGTGGATTATTGGGTATGTGTGATCGCAGCCTTGGTGTCTGAAACAGAATAGCAGCTTGTTGACTTCTTTACAGAGATATACAATCACATCCCGGATAATGGATCAATGCCTAAATCGTGGCCTGAGGCAACCATCTCGCCAATCCCAAAAGATAATAATAATAATTATTATTATTATTTATTTGATTTTTATCCCGCCCTCCCGCCGAAGTGGCTCAGGGCGGCTTACAACATTAAAACCAATAAAACAATGCCTCTAAAACATTGTTTTAGATGCTACATCGCCTTCATTTTACAGGCCTATCTCTCTTATTAATGTGGATGCTAAGATTTTTCCAAAGGTATTAGCCAACGGACTAAGACATTTGCTTCCTGAGTTGATCAGTCCAAACCAAGTGGGATTCATCCCCAAGAGAAATATGGTAGATAATATTAGGCGCTCTCTGGATATAATATCTTTTGGTCAGAAATCTAAGATGGCACTGGATTTTGGCACTGGATGTGGAGAAGGCTTTTGATTCTTTGGAGGTGGCTTTGCTGCGGTCAGTTTTAAAAAGAATGGGCTTTGGACCAAAATTTTTGAATGCACTTCAGGCGATATACGAGAAGTTAGAGTTAATGTGTGTTACTCTTCAAAGATCTCCCTGCAATGGGGTACGCGGCAAGGATGCCCGTTGTCCCTTCTCCTGTTCAGCCTTGCTTATGAAACCCTGGCGGAGATGATAAGAACAAATCCATTAATTTCAGGAATTAAAATTGGTAATCAAGTCCATAAAACGTCTTTATTTGCAGATGACCCGGTTCTCTGTTTAAGTAACCCTGTGTCCTCTCTGTAAATGTTACTTCCAATACTAGAGAAATTTGGTTGCCTGTCTGGATTGTGAGTAAATCCGTCCAAAACAGAGCTATTTCCAATATATCTCACTTCTGAAGCAAAAGCGACTCTTGAAAATGAATTTAGGTTTAAATGGACTGAGCAGGCATGGAGACACTTGGGAATTTTTATCCCAAGTGACTTGAAAGATCTATTGAAGGTCAGTTACCATCGCCTCCAAGAAGAGGTATGGAACAGCATGAAAAGATGGAACAACATGCATCTCTCTTGGCCAGACAGATTCCATCTGGTTAAGAGTTTGATCCTTCCCAGATACATTTTTTTATTTAGGGCATTGTCAATTTAAATACCTCAGTTGCAATTGAAAGTATGGCAACTAGAGCTGAATTATTTTTTATGGGCTAACAAAAAGTCTCGGCTTAATTTTAAGATGGTTCATAACCCCAAAGAACGTGGAGATATGGACGTCCCAGATTTAAGACTCTATCATGAGGCAGCTTCCTTCTTACCTGGGCTGGCTGCAGATAGAAAATGCTTTCTCTCCAGCTAACTCCTTAGCTGACTTTTTGTGGAATGATAAGAGGAATAGAAATGCAATGAAATTTTCTTCTCCATGTCTAGACAGCATGATTGCAATATGGGATAAAAGATGGAAAAACATATCTCCACGGAGATCTTTACTATCTTCGATTCAGAACCAGAAATGGTTTCCTCCCACAAATTCTCTGTCAGCAAGTTATACCTGGAAATCAACTAGAAATATACGTTTAATGGATCTACTTGATAATGGACTATTGAAATTAAAACAGAATGTAGAGGATCTTTTGCAACAGCCTCTTTCGTGGTGGCAGTACCATCAAATTAGACATTTGACACTTTCTTCTACTGTTAATGAGTCAATCTCAAGGCCTCTCACAGACTTTGAAATTTTGCTTTAAAATATACCTGAGCATACATCTGGTCTACTTTCTAGATTATATGATATTCTGTTACGATTATAAATGCCGAAAGCTTATTCTTACCAACAGCTTTGGCAGATAGACTGTCAACAACAAATTTCAGAGGAGGGTTGGCCAGGTATATGGGAGGCAGTATGTTTCAAATCAAATATATATTCTCTTAAATACCAATATATTAAGTTATTGACAAGATGGTATTTACCACCTACAAGAATGCATCCTATCAACAAAAAGAATTCTCCAAGATGTTCAAAGTGATGTGGCTGTGTAGCAGATTTTCTCCACTGTTGGTGGACTTGTGAACAAGTACAAGACTTCTGGAGAAGTATTCTCTTACACATCAGGAATATCACAGGGATGGATCTTCCGTTTCTGCCAGAGGTTTTGCTATTAGATTACTGGAAAATGCCATCTGGAAAATTAAAACACTACCAATTGATCTCAACTCTAATTTCGGCAGCTAGAGCTTTGTTAGCCTCAAAATGGAAAGATAAGAAAATGCCGACAATAGATTAATGGCTCCGAAAGTTGTGGGACTTTTATATTTTAGGTAAACTGAATAATAATACACAACTGAATAGATCAGATCAACAGAAACTAGCATACACTGAATTGTGTTCCCTCTAAGCTGTGGAGTGTTGAGAGCAAAAGTTCTACTTTGGTCCCTGCCACACGGCAGGGAAAAAACGAGGAGAAAGAAACGCCTTGGCGGGATCCCACGGATCCCGTTAGTGGCGCGCCGTTGCCCCCCGGCACGATCAGATGCCGGGGAGAAAGAGGCGAGTAGGAGGGGATGCGCAGTTTGACCGGGGGCCGGGGATGCGGCGGCGGCAAGACGCGCCGCCAATCCCACGGCCAGAAAGATGCGGCCCAAACGGATGAACCACCTAAGGTAGGTGGTTCATTTTTGCCACACATCAACGGGGGAAGGGCCGGATCGGAGGCGGGAGCGTAACGCCAGGCAGATGTTGACGTCGGATCGCTCCCGTTTGCCGCGCTTCCGATCTGTCCCGCTCCCGGCCCAAACTGCCTCGTATGAACGGGGCCTTTGTGAGTTAATGGCATTAAAGTTGTGAGTGAGCAGTTTGACTACTGCATAAATTAGCTTGCTCTGGAGCCATCCTTCCTGAGCTAAGACAAAAATGTGTGAGCTGGAGGCTGAAAAACTGTGAGCTAGCTTACACTAGGCTTAGAAGGAACACTGGTCTCCTGTTATTCATTATTTGATGGAAAATGACATTTTACCGAATGATGAGAATTATGTGGACTTGATATGAATATAAGCAGATCCTTTTGTTTTGATGGTCGACCAGGGCTTATTCATTTTAACTTCACAGCTTTATATGCTTTATTTATAGTTTCAATATATGTGTTGTGTTTGATATATGTGATGTATTTTAAAATTAAAAATGTATTTAAAAAAAAGTATGAGCTCTCCAGCTGTGATCACACACACTCAATAATCCACTTTCAATGCACGTTCAGACTGGATTTTGCTCATTCACAATCCAGTTGGAAAGTGCATTGAAAGTGGATTATTGCGTATGTGTGATCGCAGCCTTGGTGTCTGAAACAGAATAGCAGCTAAAAATAATGGTTGAAGGGGGGGGGGGTCAGAAGTACGCCCATATAAGCAAGGTGATGTTTCAGTGAAAATTTATTTATTTATTTATTTATTTATTGAGATTTATACCCCGCCCTCCCCACAGAGCGGGCTCAGGGCGGCTTACAAGGGGCAAAGCCCATATAAAACAGATAAAAGCAATAAAAACATTAATAACAATTGTACTCAATTAGACAAGATGGTCTCTGGATACATGCCAGATGGTAGACAGACAGTTCTCCAGGGATGATGTTATCCTATAGCCTATCCCAACCAGGTAAATCCAGTGGTATCAGTCACGCAGAAATAGTGGCAGATCTTCCCGGGCCATCCTTAACCCCGATGTTATCCACCACATTGATGGCGGTGGTAGTGGCGGCCCCTATGTGAAAGCCTGGCGGAAGAGCTCCGTCTTACAGGCCCTGCGGAACTGCATAAGGTCCCACAGGGCCCTGTTCTCCTCTGGGAGCTCATTCCACCAGGTAGGGGCCGCCACTGAAAAGGATCTGGTCCTAGTCGCGGCGAGCCTTGCCTCCCGGGGGCCTGGAACCACCAGGCGATGTTGTGCCCCGGACAGAAGTGCTCTTGGGGGTATATACGGGGAAAGGCGGTCCCTCAGGTAGGTCAGACCCTGGCCATGTAGGGCTTTAAAGGTAAGTACCAGCACTTTGAAGCGGATTTGGTATGCTATTGGCAGCCAGTGCAGCGCTTTCAGTCCAGGCTGGATGTGCTCCCACTTGGGGAGACCCATCATCAGCCTGGCTGCCGTATTCTGCACTAGCTGCAGTTTCCGGATCTGCCCCAAAGGCAGCCCCATGTAGAGAGCGTTACAGTAGTCTAACCTCGAGGTGACCGTCGCATGGATCACTGTAGCCAGGTCGCGGCCGAGGAAGGGAACCAACTGCCGAATCAGCCTAAGATGATAAAATGCCGATCTGGCAGTGGCTGCCACCTGGGCCTCCATAGTTAAGGAGGGATCCAGGAGCACTCCCAAACTCCTAACCTCCGACGCTGGCACCAATGGCGCCCCATCGAAGGTCGGGAGAGAGAGCCCCAACCCTGGTCCGCTCCGACTCAGGCACAAGACCTCCGTCTTCGCTGGGTTTAGTTTCAGCCAGCTCAGTCTGAGCCACCCAGCCACGGCCTGTAGTGCCCGGTTCAGGTCTTCTGGGTCGGAGCCCGACCGGCCGCCCAACATCAGATAGAGCTGGGTGTCATCAGCATATTGATGGCAACCCAGCCCAAACCTCCTGGCAATCTGGGCGAAGGGGCGCATGTAGATGCTAAACAACATTGGGGAAAGCACTGCCCCCTGAGGCACACCACATTCAAGTGGGTGCCTCCGGGGCTGCTGTTCCCCTATCGCCACCCTCTGTTCCTGACCTTGGAGAAAAGAGGCAAGCCATTGAAGAGCGATCCCCTGTATCCCCAAGTCGGCGAGGCGATGGGTCAGCAACTGGTGGTCGACCGTGTCAAACGCAGCTGACAGATCTAACAACAGTGCCGCCACACCTCCTCGATCCAGATGCCTCCGAAGGTCATCAGTCAGGGCAACCAGCACTGTCTCCGTCCCATGACCTGGGCGGAAGCCGGACTGGAATGGATCCAGGACAGAAGCATCATCCAGAAAGCTCTGAAGCTGTGTCGCCACCGCCCTCTCAATCAATTTGCCCAAATAGGGCAAATTGGACACCGGTCGATAGTTGGCCAATCCAGCCGGGTCCAGAGTTGGTTTTTTCAGGAGAGGACGGACCATCGCCTCCTTGAGTGCCTCAGGGAACCGTCCCTCCAAGAGGGACTTGTTGATAATGTACAAATAGTACAAATAGTAAATGGCTTCCTGAATGGGGGTGGTCTAACCCTAACCCTGCCTGGAAACAGACAATGGTGCATCCAGTCCTAAAGTAACCTGTTCTGGACCCAGAGAGTTGAATAACCACAGCCCAGTCTCCAACGTGCCACTCCTGAGCAAGGTGATTGAACAACCGGTGCCTGAGCAGTTTCATGGATTCCTGGATGAAGCAGTCTGGTTGGATCCATTGCAGTTTAGTTTCAGGTCTGAGCGTGACCCTGTTCATTCTCCTGGACCTCTCAGCAACTTTTGATACCATCAGTCAGGGTGTCCTTCTGGGCCCAGTTTCCATTAACAGGAAAGATGAGGCAGTACATCTAGCTAGGTCATGCTAAGAGTGAGCTAAGGAAATCTGTCTGGATTATAAGCAATTATATATTTCCTCACAGTTGGAGGTTTGCTATAATCATCAGGACTGCTCATCCAAACCGGTCACTGTAGGGGCCGTCAGGGGTGTGTCCTCACTCCCCGGCGTTTTAATGTGACCTCCCTCTGCAATTTCCGGCTACAAGCCTTCATCCCCCAGTGTTTCCTTTTGGGCCCACCCATAGAATTTCCAGAAGCGAATCCAATTCTCTTGGACTGCACTGGCTGCCAATAGCATACCCCTCAATCTTTCTGGACTGTATACCCTCTCTGACATACAGAGCCACCCCACCTCCAGCCCTCCCCCCCCATCCTTCCGATATAATATATAACCGGGAATCACCGTATCGCACTGATTTTCCTCATCCCACCAAGTTTCTGAAATACCCACAATGTCTATTTTTCTCCCCAACACCAAACACTCCAACTCCCCGATTTTACCTTGGACAAGAGAGAGATCTTGGAGTCATAGTAGATAACTCACTGGAAATGTCGAGACAGTGTGTGGCTGCAAATAAAAAAGGCCAATGCTATGCTGGGGATTATTAGGAAGGGAATTGAAAACAGATCAGCCATTACCATAATGCCCCTGTATAAATCAATGGTGCGACCTCATTTGGAATACTGTGTGCAGTTCTGGCCACCACACCTTAAAAAGGATATTATAGCTTTGGAAAAAGTGCAGAAAAGGGCAACTAGAATGATAGAAGGGTTGGAACAATTTCCCTATGAGGAAAGGTTAAAGCGCTTGGGGCTCTTCAGCTTGGAGAAATGACGGCTGAGGGGTGACACGATTGAGGTTTATAAGCTTATGCAGAGGATAGAGCAGGTAGAGAAAGAGGTACTTTTCTCCCTTTCTCACAATACAAGAACTGGTGGGCACTCCATGAAATTGCTGAGCGGTTGGGTTAGAACAGATAAAAGGAAGTACTTCTTCACGCAGAGAGTGATGAACAAATGGAATTCACTGCCACAAGAGGTGGTGGCCGCTACAAGCATGGACAGCTTCAAGAGGGAATTAGATAAGCATATGGAGCAGAGGTCCATTGGTGACTCTTAGCCACAAGGTATAGATAGGGGCTCTCAGGCTGGGGCGAGGGATGCTCTGTATTCTTGGTGCTTGGGGGTGGGTCAATAGTGTGTGGGCTCCTAGAGTCCTGGCCCCACTGCTGGACCTCCTGATGGCACCTGGTATTTTTTGGCCACTGTGACAGAGTGTTGGACTGGATGGGCTGTTGGCCTGATACAAGATTGGCTTCTCTTATGTTCTTATTAATTAATAAATTTATTACCAACTCGCTGTGAGTGCTAAAATGGTGGTACTGCGTGGAGCTGTGGCCACTAAGGATACCATCTTGATGATGTCATCTGTTCCCTTGTTAGATATTGTGGAGAGCACTTATGGTGTATTGAATGTTTTTAAAATGCAGTTTTAATGTTTTATGTATTGGGCATTGGCCCCATCTGTACGCGGCCCTGAGCCCGTTCGCGGGGAGGGTGGGTTATAAATTTAAATAAATAAATAAGTAAATAAATAATAAGAACTGTCTGTGTTGTAGAACTTCAGGCTTCTGGTCCACGAGGGCTGCAGTTTCTCTGCATTTACCTGAAGGCTCAGCCAGGCCAGCATACACAGTGTTGTTCAGTATTCTAATATACTATTCTGAAAAAGAAATAGACACACTTTTATCATATTACACCTGTCTTAAAATGTCTAGTTTCCCAGCAGTATGTTTCTGCAGGCAGTTTAAGGTGCTGATTTTGTCCTTTAAAGCCCTTGACAGCTTAGGACCCCAGTGTGAATCTAGATTCATTCATTGTACCAGTTCTTCTTTACTCGTCACTGTTTCTTCCCAGTGAGAGAGGTGGGCTGTTCCTGGGCTAATTTAGTGGTTGCTCTGGAATTGGCTGCAAATGGAAAACACTTGTCTGTTCAGGAAAGTCTGTAAGGTGATTTTATTCTAAGGATCTTTTGCTGATTTAATGCCACTGTTTTTGAGACGTGTGGTTTTAAACTGTTGTTTGTTACTGTAACACTATGGGTGTTTCTTTTCTTTAGTGTTTATGCCTTGTACATACATGTCAACTCCCTCGAGTTTCATACTGTGTGCAAAACCAGTGCAGAATACAGAAAATTAATCATCCCTAACTTGACACTGAAAAGTATGCTATTTGGCATATTTGTGGAATTTAAATACCTATTTTTCCCCCACACAAAGCTGCCTACATACCCAGTAGTAGAGAGAGGGCGTCAAACGGCTGCTACCTAAGCATGCATGCATGCATATATATATATTTGTTTTTGCAAGAAGTAGTGAGAAGCCAGGAAAATAGAAGGAAGTAAAAGATATAGAGACCACAAATGTTGCAGCCAATAAAATATCATTATTATTTGGATATTAAAACTTTATTCATTCAGTGAGTATATTGAGTACAATCAGATCTGGATATGGCAAGGCTAACAATATTGAAAACATTCATCAATAATCTGTTGCCATAAAACATTCTGTCCTTTGCAGTGTGAACAAAATTATATTATACGTTGGAATTAGCATTATCTAGTGCAATAAATTTACATAGAACAGTTTATGCTGGTTGGATTTAGGAAATTTGAGTGGGCATGATTCAGAATGAATATCGATCAGTAAAAAATCTAACTGGTGTTGTATTTAATAGTACTTTTGTAACCATTCCCAACACACTTACATGACAAACCAGGCTCTGGGAATCTACTGGAACACCCCCAGACCCTTTCTGTAGAGCTTGTCTTCCGGAATCATAATTTGCCTTTGCTTCTCCTCTCTGCTAGATCAGTTTCTCACTTGTGTCCCTCTCTCAGTTTCCTTTGCACAAACAATTTTCTCTAGTTTCCTGGTCTCTTCAAATTGAACACTGTAAGAAAAACGGCATGCAAAAAGGCACCTTGAAGTTTCTAAAATAGCTCTTATTACAGAAAGCAATATCGCTGGGTAAGGAAAAAAACCCAGTGGGAATCCTATCACTATGGATCTAAGCTTTTGACATTGGCAAGAGATGTTCTTTAGGCCCAACTGAAATGAATCTTTTTCATGGACTTCCGTTAGGTTCAAGGAAACAACTGCTTTATAGCATTTGGACTTGGTAAATACACTGCAAGCCCTGCTTAATCTCATGTGTTTCTTTCCATAGGATTCCCTAGCTGAAGTTGAGGAGAAATATAAGAAGGCTATGGTTTCAAATGCTCAGCTAGATAATGAGAAAACAAATTTCATGTACCAAGTAGATGCTTTAAAGGATGCATTGTTAGAACTGGAAGAACAGCTTGCAGAATCCAGAAGACAGTATGAAGAGAAAAACAAGGTAAGTATGAACAAATGATGTCATAATAGGAAACTGTAGGTAGGTTTTTTTGTCAGAGAAGTGAGACTTTTTAAAGCCTTTCTACTATACGCCAATATTTCCAGGAAGATTCCAGTTTTTTAATAAGGTTATATGTCTTTTTAAGTCCTTTATAAAAAAAAAGAGATACAGCATGAATTTAGAGCAGATTCCTACATGGCTTATGCATGTAGGTTGAATTCGTTTATTTAAATATTACTGCCTTTCCTTACGTAACTGGCCCGAAGAGCTTTGTGACCAGGTGTGGATTAAGCCTTGGGCTTACATGCCACCCCCCACCAGATTTTGAACTATGTGTTGAATTAGGAAAAGGGTGCATTGTCGATTATGCTCTTTTTCACAAAACATTAATCATGAAGGGGGGAAAGGAGGACTCGGGTAATTACCGACCCGTCAGCTTGACGTCTATATCTGGGAAAGTTTTAGAACAAATCATCAAACAGACAGTTCATGAGCATTTAGAAAGTACGGCTGTAATTACTAAGAGCCAGCATGGGTTTCTCAAAAACAAGCCATGTCAGACTGACCTTATCTCTTTTTTTTTTTTTAAGAAAGTTACTACCTTGCTGGATCAGGGGAATGCTGTAGACATAGTTTATCTTGATTTCAGTAAGGCCTTTGATAAGGTTCCACATACTATTCTTGCTGACAAATTGGTAAAATGTGGTTTAGATCCTATGACTGTTAGGTGGATCTGTAACTGGTTAACACATCACACCCATAGAGTGATTGTTAATAACCATTAATAACCTCATCCTCTTGGAGACGAGTGACAGGTGGAGTGCCTCAAGGATCTGTCCGGGGACCTGTTTTGTTCAACATTTTTATAAAGGATTTGGATGAAGGAATAGAGGGAATGCTTATTAAATTTGCAAATGATACTAAATTGGGAGGGGTAGCAAATGCTGTAAAAGACAAAGTCAGGATACAGGCTGATCTTGACAGGTTGTAAAACTGGGCTGAAACAAAATGAATTTCAATGGGGATAAATGCAAAGTTCTGCATTTAGGTAGGAAAAATCAAATGCATAATTAGATGATGAGGGAGACTTGTCTTAGAATCATAGAGTTGGAAGGGACCTCCAGGGTCATCTAATCCAACCCCCTGCACAATGCAGGAATTTCACAAATACCTCCCCCCACACCCCCTTTGACTGCTGTTCCATACCCAGAAGATAAAAAAAACCCTCCAGGCTCTCCAGCCAGACTGGCCTGGAGAAAAATTGCTTCCTGACCCCACAGTGGTGATCATCATTTCCCTGGGCATGTAAGAAAGGGCCACAAGAACTAAGCCATCTAGCCTCTGTCTTGTCAGTAGTGTGTGCAAAAAGGATCTAGGGGGTCTTAGTAGACCATACACTGAACATGAGTCAGCACGGTGATGCGGTAGCTAAAAAGGCAAATGCAATTTTGGGCTATGTCAACAGAAGTATAGTGTCCAGATCACGTGAAGTGATGGTATCGCTTTACTCTGCTCTCGTTAGACCTCACCTAGAGTACTGTGTTCAGTTTTGGGCACCACAGTTTAAGAAGGGTATAGACAAGCTGGGACATGTCAAGAGGACGGCAACAAAGATGGTGAGAGATCTGGAGATCAAGTCCTGTGAGGAAAGGCTGAAGGAGAGCTGGTTATGTTTAGCCTGGAGTGGAGATGACTGAGAGGTGATTTGATAACCATCTTCAAGTACTTGAAGGGCTGTCATATAGAGGATGGTACAGAGTTGTTTTTTGTTGCCCCAGAAGGTCGAACCAGAACCAGTATTTGGCTTAATAAATACCTGAAAAATACCAATAAGGTATTTTTCTGGTATTTATTTCTTTTGGTTTATGCCAAATGCAGACCCCTAGTCTAGTGGCACTTTTACGACCAACAAAGTTGTATTCAAGGTATAAGCTTTCATGTGTACACTCACCTCTTTCGATACAGTGAAGTGGAAATTACCAGTCCATACTTATAGTTAGTTAGTTAGTTAGTTTACCTTTATTGGCATTATAAAAGGGAGAACATTAAACAAATACATAAAAGAGTGAAACATAAAATGAATCACTAATTGATGTCCCAAAATTACAGTATATTACTTCGTATAAGAACAATGTATAAAAACTTTGCCACTGAATCAGTTATATTGTCATCAGTGTTGTTAATTTATATGTATCAGGAAAATCCATAATGTTGGATAAAATTGGAGATAAAATACTTTGTCTGATATTATTATAATGAGGACACTCGTCATGCCGGCCACATGACCACGGAAACGTCTTCGGACAGCACTGGCTCTTCGGCTTTGAAACGGAGATGAGCACCGCAACCCTAGAGTCGGATTCGACTGGCTTTCGAGCAAGGGAACCTTTACCTTTACCTTTTAACAACACATGAGGCACTGTCTCAATAGTTCCATTTAAACAAGGCCAATGTCTATTATTAAGGGGTATACCCTGAAATCTTCCAGTTAAAATCGTTGAAGGTAAAACATTAAGCTTAGAAAGAGAAAAAAATCTATGAATTTTTGGAGTCTGTAGTTCGTAGAGATAACTAGGGAGACGTCCTACAGTGGGAAGCATCCCATGGCTGAGAGGAGGTCTTATTGGCTGCATTATGCAGATTGGCTAGCTCTACCTCCAATAATCTGTTCCTTATTTTTTGAAATGCCTCCGATACTGAAAGAAGGAGAGATTCGAGGGGGATAGTCAGAGTTCCCAGTTTACTCTCTATGGTAGCTAGCCAAGATGAAAACTCAGATTCCATTAAAAGCTCGTAATTGTAACTGGAAGGCAGCTGAAGCCAATATTTAAAGGGTCATAAGCCACACCCTAGTGGCCATAAGGTTTTGACCACATTCCAGACATAGGGCCACATGTGAGGCACAGTGTCTTCCATAAGAAGGACAAATGTACCTGTTCTGTTGACTTGTTTACTGCGTCAATCCATATAGGGACACCATAAGGTAATTGGGGCCTTATTTTCTGATTAAAGATTTTTAGCGCAGCCAGCACATATTGATTCCCTCGATCAGAAAAATATAAACGTGGGAGTGCATTGATAGTCACCTTGGAGTTGTTAATTGTCACTCTTCACTGACGGGCCCAAGAGGCAGTGGCTTGAAAGCGAAGGCCTCTCTTAAGTACATGGAGTTTTTTACGTTCAAGATCACAATCACCTGCCCGCCAGGTAAATTGCTTTCTGGATTTGGAGAAAACTAAAACTTTAGATTTCTCATAGTTCGGTTCTAACTGATTGATGTTACAGTAGTTCTGACTGCTATTCAACAACAACCCGGGAACAGGAAAACAAAACCGCATCATCACCATCTAACAGAATGGGTACATGAATGGAACGTAGTTTTGGGCAATGTCCATCCACCTGAGTCAAAAAAGGTGCAAGGTCTCTCAAAAAAAGTTAAAAAGAAGGAGTGCAAGCACGCAACCCTGTTTGACCCCTTTATTGGTGGAAATTTTGGGGGGCAGTCTTCCAGATGTAGAGCATCTAATTTTGCATGAAGTAGCGGTGTATAATCTGCAAATAAGGAAGAGCAGTCTCTTATCAAGAGATGTATCAGCCATTTTTCCCCATAGGAGATTTCTATGATTGCATTGGTCCATGCTGCAGGGAGAGGGGGAGCAGTAAATTAGCATACAGCATAATGAAGATGTTTAACATATCCAGAGACCAAACAGGAATAACAAGCTTCGTTTATATAGTTACCATACACTCCATCCATTAAGCTAATCATAGGGTGTCAGTTAATTACTCTCAGCATTCCACAATTAAGGATACATAATCAATCGCCAATTTTGACATATTTATTTCCTTTACTTTGTTTTTCCCGGAATTAAACCCAAACAAATGGTAACCATATAAACTAAGGTTGGTCTTTTTTTGGTCCTTGAATCTGTTAAACATCTTCATTATGATGTCTTCAGAGCCAGTTTGGTGTAGTGGTTAAGTGCGTGGACTCTAATCTGGGAGAACCGGGTTTAATTCCCCACTCCTCCTCCACTTGCACCTGCTGGATGGCCTTGGGCAAGCCGTAGTTCTGATAAGAGCTGTCCTTGAAAAAGAGCAGGTTCTGTCAAGAGCTCTCTCAGCCCCGCCTACCTCACAGGGTGTCTGTCTGTTGTGGGGATGGGGAGGGAAAGGAGTCTGTAAGCCGCTCTGAGACACCTTTGGGTAGTGAAGGGCCTTGGGGTATAAACCCAATCTCTTCTTCTTATTCTGTATGCTAATTTATTGCTCATCCTCTACCTATCTGTACAGACTGGTAATTTCCATTTCATTGTATCTGAAGAAGTGTGCATGCACACGGATGTTTACACCTTGAATAAAACTTTCTTGGTCTCCAAGGTTCCCCCGACTGGACTCAGACTTTGTTCTGCTGCTCCAGACCACCATGGCTGCCCTAGCCCTGGGTCTGATTCCCAGGTAGTGACTGTTGATGGGAAACATCAAGGGGTATCTGCTTTCTTTTCCTGTGGCTCATTTTAATTTGGCCAGGTATCTCCATTCATTGAACTGAGAGAGAATGATACTGTTTTTGAATTGCGAATATATGTTTTAATTTCCCTGTGGTCAGTCAGTTATGGAATATTCTATACAAAATTACTTTAGTGATAATTGTAAAATATTTGTTTTGTAGGATTTTGAAAGAGAAAAACATGCTCATAGTATATTGCAATTTCAATTAATGGAAGTCAAAGACGTTTTGAAGCAAAGAGAAGAACTACTTGCAGTAAGTGAATTCTCGGCACTAAGAAAATAATTATGTGTTGTTTGCAATAAACTTTTTATTAAATTTTATAACACTTAACTGGAAACTGGTGAAACACAGATAATCTATGACCACTGTGAATTTTCCCTCTGAAGTAAACATGGTGGAATGAGCTTGGTGAATCGGTAGAAGCAAGAGCAACCTACGGTATGGTCACATTCTCTGGAGGTCCAGGAGTGGGGCAGTCCTTGACTCCTTACTCCTGGGAAAGCACCTTAGTAGCATTTCAGACAGTCTAAAAGGCGATGACCTGGAGGGCCCCGGATGCGCAGGAGGTGTTTCCTCATGGCACAAAGATGCCACAGTGCCCTCGCCTCTCACAAAACATTCTTCTGTGCTCTGTTCCTCTGATTAGAGTCACTCCAGACTTGTCTGCCGTGTTCCACATTCGGAGTGTGAGAGTGTGTGTGTGTGTGTGTTAAGTGCCATCAAGCTGCTTCCGACTTACGGCTGCCCTATGAATTTAATATCCTCTCTGGCTTCCTGGAGGGAGTCCGTCCGTCTCCCGTCGGGCCTTCCTCTTCTCCAGCTGCCTTCCACTTTTCCTAGCATTGATGCCTTTTCCAGTGAGTCTTGACTTCTCATGATGTGACCAAAGTATGATAGCCTCATTTTAGTCATTTCAACTTTTATGGAGAGGTCAGCCTTGATTTGGTTTAAAGCCCACTTTTTTGTCTTTTTGGTGGTCCACAGTATTCGTAAACCTTTCCTCCAGCACCACCTTTCAAAGGAATCTAATTTCATCCTGCCAGCTTTCTGCATTGTTCAACTTTTACACCCAGACGTTATAAGAAGAAATACTACGGCATGAATTAGCTTGATCTTAGTCGCCAGCGACACATCCTGACTCTTAGGGATATTTTCTAGCCTCTTCCCAGCCTCAGCCTCCCGGTTTCTCGGGTGCAGAGTCTCCCTTTGGGTTGATGATGGAGCCGAGGAATGAGAGATCTTGAACAATCTCAGTTTCGTCATCGTCAGCCTTAAAGTTGCGTAATTGCCCAGTAGTCATTACTTTTGTCTTCTTGATTTTCGGCTGTAATCCTGCTTCATCAGGAGTCTTTTCAAGTCTTCATTGTTTTCTGCCAATAATGTGGTGATATCTGCATATCTTAAATTGTTAATGTTCCTTCCACCAATTTAAACTTGACCTTCATCTAAATCTAATTCAGTTTTTCTTACGAACATTCTGAGTACATATCAATTTTGGTTGATATATCCCCCCCACACCATGTCTACAGGACAAGTTCAACATCCAAGAAAGTACCTTTTCCGCGTCACAAGACACGAGTCCTTCTTCCTCCAACGGAAAGGGCAGCCCAGTTTCCCAGACCAGCATGCGGGGGGGGGGGGGCAGTGAGGTTGTTAAGGCGATCCAAGGACTCCTAAAGGAGTTTTCCCCACTTTTAGTTTCACTGCTAGTATTTTTCTTCTTTCCCTTCCCACATGTCCCTGGGTAGGGCTACTTTTTCTGTCACAGAGAACAGGTTAAGGGAGGTCTTGCTGCCTTCCCTCTTCCCTCCAAACTGAGGAAATGTGGCCCAGTTGATGCCTTCCATCCAAAAGAGATCTCGTCCCCCTCCCCTAGTCTCCAGCTGGGAGACGAGAAAGAGGCGTGCAGTTGCCTTCTCGGCGCCTAGATTTCTGTACATTCCAGAAGCACAAACCTCCTCCTTCAGCAGGCACCTTAAGTCACCTGCGCTAACCCAAAGATTGTGCTAAGTCTCCTGGCCCCCTTAGATCCGTCCTTACCGGCTCGGCTGGGAAAGTGAGGGCAGTGAGTGGCCGCTGGTCTTCCTTGCCCTCACACCTCGGAGTGGGAAGAAGAGCAAAGGTCCCCGATACCTTCTGCAAGCAGTAGGGTGATGGCAGACGGAGGGGGGGCACACCCTGGAACAGACGGAAGGCGTGCGGCCACCGTGGTGGGGATAGAGCATGTGCAGGTTCAAATCAGAGAAACTAGAGCAAAGCTCAAAAAGATTTTTCAGTGCTGGCTTCATGTGCCAGGAGCACCAGGGAGCAACATCTATGCTCAGAGAAGGTAGAACACAAGACACGCCAATGTTGGATCAGGCCAGTGGCCCATCCAGTCCAACACTCCGGGTCACACAGTGGCCAGAAATACCAGGGACCCTCAGGAGGCCCAGCAGTGGGGCCAGGACACCAGAAGCCCTCCCAGTGTTGCCCCCCCCCAGCACCAAGAATACAGAGCATCACTTGCCCCAGAGTTCCTATCTGTACCTTGTGGCTAATAGCCACTGATGGACCTCTTCTCCTTATGTTTATCCAGTTCACTCTTGAAGCCGTCCATGCTTGTAGCCGCCACCACCTCCTGTGGCAGTGAATTCCATGTGTTAATCACTCTTTGGGTGAAGAAGTACTTCCTTTTATCCGTTCTAACCCGACCGCTCAGCAATTTCATGGAGTGCCCACGGGTTCTTGTATTGTGAGAAAGGGAGAAAAGTACCTCTTTCTCTACCTGCTCTTTCCCATGCATAATCTTATAAACCTCAATCATGTCACCCCTCAGTCGTCGTTTCTCCAAGCTAAAGAGCCCTAAGCGCTTTAACCTTTCCTCATAGGGAAAGTGTTCCAACCCTTTTATCATTCGAGTTGCCCTTTTCTGCACTTTTTCCAAAGCTATAATATCCTTTTTAAGGTGTGGTGCCCAGAACTGCACACAGTATTCCAAATGAGGTCTCACCATTGATTTATATAGGGGCATTATTATATTGGCTGATCTGTTTTCAATACCCTTCCTAATAATCCCCAGCATAGCATTGGCCTTCTTTATTGCAGTCACACACTGTCTCGACATTTTCAGTGAGTTATCTACTACAACTCCAAGATCTCTCTCTTGATCTGTCTCTGCCAGTTCAGACCCCATCAATGTGTATTTATATTTAGGATTTTTGGCTCCAATGTGCATCACCTTGCACTTGGCCACATTGAACCCCATTTGCCATGTTGACGCCCACTCGCCCATCTTTGACAGATCCCTTTGGAGTGCCTCACAATCCTCACTGGTTTTCACCACCCTGAACAACTTCGTATCATCCGCAGATTTAGCCACTTCACTGCTTACTCCCAACTCCAAATCATTAATGAACAAGTTAAAAAGCAGTGGACCAAGTACTGATCCCTGTGGTACCCCACTGCTTACCCCCCTCCACTGGGAGAACTGCCCATTTATACTCACTCTCTGTTTTCTATTAATTAGCCAGTTTTTGATCCATAAAAGGACTTGTCCTTTTATCCCATGATTTTTGAGCTTACTTAGGAGCCTTTGATGAGGAACTTTATCAAAAGCTTTCTAGAAGTCAAGGTAAACAACATCTATTGTGTCCCCCTTGTCCACATGTTTGTTCATCCCCTCAAAGAACACTAACAGGTTAGTGAGACAAGATCTTTCCTCACAGAACCCATGCTGAATCTGCTTTAGTAGTTTTTGTTCATCAATGTGCCGACTAATTCTTTCCTTAATAACAGTTTCCACCAACTTACCTGGTATTGACGTTAGACTGACTGGCCTGTAATTTCCCGGATCTCCTCTGGAACCCTTTTTAAAGATGGGAGTGATATTAGCTACCTTCCAGTCCTCAGGAATGGAGGCAGATTTTGATGAAAGATTACATATTTTTGTCAGGAGATCCACAAGTTCACATTTGAGTTCTTTCAGAACTCTCAGATGTATGCCATCCGGGCCTGGTGATTTATCAGTTTTGAAGTTGTCTATCAGTTTTAGGACCTCCTCTCTCGTCACCTCAATCTGACTCAGGTCTTTCAACACCCCTCCCAAACTCAGCGGTTCTGGAGTGGGCAAGCACTTCTCACCTTCCACAGTGAAGACGGAGGCAAAAAATGCATTTAGCTTCTCAGCCATTTCCCCATCATCCTTCAGTACTCCTTTTACCCCTTGGTCGTCCAAGGGCCCCACTGCCTCCCTGGCTGGTTTCCTGCTTCTAATGTATTTGAAGAAAGTTTTATGATTGGTCTTTATGATTTTTTGCAATATGCTCCTCATATTCCCTTTTTGCCTGCCTGACCACAGACTTGCATTTTATTTGCCACAGCCTGTGTTCCCTTTCATCAACCTCACTGAGACTAGCTTTCCACCGCTTAAAGGAATCCTTCTTACCTTTTACAGCTTCCATTACTTTGTCTACAACCCTCCATTAAACGAGGGTTGTGGACAGCTTGCTTCCACGCTGGCTGACCCTTTTCTGGCCGCTTTTATCAGGAGTCCTCCAGCGACTGGTGCAGCTCATCAATGGCTAAACAGCCTGCCAGACTGTCAGCACTGATCCTGTAGTAGCTCCTACTCGGAGGCAGATACTGAGTGGTGCTGGGCTGCCAACGGTGCCTTACAGCACTGCCACTCTGGTGCCTCCCTCTGGGCCTGCCTTCTCTGGGAACCCCCGGGGGTGAGGCTGGTGGCTGCGGGCTTCTCCTTCCGCTTTGGATCCCAGGCTGCAGGCGGAGGGTGTGGCACACGCTGACCTTGGCCGGAGACGGCCCCCGAGGGAATCCCTCCCTTGTCCAGGTGCAGCATCCGAGGGCTGGGGCCGGCTCCCTCGGTCTCATCCAAGGAGGAGGTGGTGTTGACAGCCAGACCCACAGCATGCCCTTTGGTTGCCTACCTTGTTGCATGCTAGAAGACACTGGCATTTGCTTTTGAGCATAAGTTGGAAAGTTTTGGGATTTCAGAAATATGGGAGGTGCATAAATTGGCCCCAGTGCATGTAACTTTTTCATTGCTAATGTTGCAAGCTTAGATTTTCTTTTCTTCTGATTAACTCTCTTGTACACTTTCTGTCTTTTTGTTTGCACCTGCCTCTCAGGAAATCCAGCAACTGCAACAGAAACAGGAAGGCTATACCAGGGAAATGTCTGATCTTCAAGAGACAATAGAGTGGAAAGAAAAAAAGATAGGGGTAGGATTCTCTGTCCTGTCAGTGTTGATTGTCAGTGCTGTCATTTAAACCAAGGAATGCCATGTCAATGTGTCGTGGATTCTGTCAGTACACCCAGGAGTCTCCTGTGCTGTCCAAGAATCGCTGCATGTACGTACCTGGGGGGGGGCAGGCTGGGTTGCTCATTCTGGCTGCACCAACTTGTGCTGTGTTGGAAACTGCTCCAGGGGGCCGCCCAGCTTTCTCCGGTGGCTTTTTAAGTAGCACGTGGGGCTGCAGTGGCACTGGGAGGGGGGGGGGTCCTCAGAAGCTGCAGGTTGTAGACGACAGTTCTGCCAACTGCAAGTTTCACCTCAGCCATCTCTGTATTTGTACACTGCAATCCGAAGAACACTTTTCTGGGAGTAAGACCAATTGAATCGATCAGAGCAGGATTCTAAGTAGACCTGGTCAGGATTGCTCCAACATGGATACTTCCGTGTGAATAGTGGACACTGCAGTTTGTGTCTCTGTTAAGCCAAGCAGCAACTACATGCCTTATCTGTTAAACTCATCACAATGTGGCAGAATGCACATATGTAAGGCAAGACATGCATTCTGGTAAACTGAATTGCAGCTATCTTAGTACAAACAATTTGGAGACAAAGAATAGAACAGTTTTTGTTTGTTTTTTGTTATTTTAAGGAAAGAATTCAGCACCAGCAATACTACATTTGAGATTTTATACAAATGGAGCAAATTTATTTATTTATTTATTTGATTTTTGGACTGCCCTTCCCCATATTTGGGGTTCTGGGTGGTGTGCCACATTCAAGTTTAGAATCATAGTCAATTTAAAATAGGTAAAAACAATAAAACAATTTCGGTAATCATTTCAGATGGCTTCTACATCCAAATTGCTTTCCCCTAGGGGGAAGTGAACAGAGAGAGGCCAGGCTAATTAAAAAACATTTCCGTCCTCATCAATAGGCCTGGCGGAACATCTCCACCTCATAGGCCCTACAGAACTGGACTAGGTCCTGCAGGGCACGGATGTCGTTTGGCAGAGAGTTCTGCCAGATCGGAGCCAGGGCTGGAAAAGCCCTGGCTCCGGTTGAGGACAGCTGGATATTTTTTGGGCCAGGGATCTCCAGAAGATTTTTCTTTGCTGAGCGCAGTGCTCTTGGGGGGGGGGGGGTTTCCAGGAGAGGTGGGCCCAAAGGTACATGGGTTCCAGACCATTCAGGCCCTTAAAGGTTAATACCAGAACCTTGAACTTGATCTGATATTTAACCCAGGGCCAGTGCAGCTAGCAGAGCATCGGTTGGATGTGCGATGTTAATAGGGTTCTGGTGAGACCCCGGGCCGCTGCATTCTGGACCAGTTGTAACTTTTGGACCAGTCTCAAGGGTAGCCCTGCATAGAGTGAGTTACAGTAGTCTAGCCTACAGGTGACCGTTGCATGGATTACTGTGGCTAGGTCAGGGAGAGACAAGAAGGGGGTCAGTTGCTTGACCTAGCGAAGCTGGAGAAACGCCAGCCTGGCAACATCCGTGATCTGGGCCTCCATTGATAGAGAGGCATCCAGAAACATCCCCAGGCTCTTAAGACTGGATGCCGATGTTAATGGCACACCGTTCAGAGCCAGAAGTTGGCACCCCAGTCCTGAATCCCCCCCCCCTCCACCACCACAGAACCTCCATCTTGGTTGGACTCAGTCTCAGCTTGCTCTGCTTCAACCATCCAGCCATGTCTTCCAGACCCTCAGCCAGATTTGGGGGGGGGGGGGCGGTGTCCGGCCACATCTATCCATCGGCAGATGCAGCTGTTGAGTGCCATCAGCATTTCAATTTTTTTTTTTTTAAGCATTTCAATGTTTTGCCCACTTTATGTTTTTTGATAGATTTGGTGACAGTGGGTGGAAATTCCTGAGAACAGTGTGGGACATGAATAAGACTGTCGTGCAGGTGGGGAGAAGATTTGTGTTGCGCTAAGCAAAGAAGTCCCACCCTAAGTGTTTCTTTGATTTGTAAAGATGCGTGTTGCTGAGTAGTGGTATGTCCTGTTCCCAGGAGATACTGCAGATGGCTTGTGCTGATCATTATACCACATTCCTTTGAGCAGAACTGTGCTTCTGGTGCTTGTCCCAGGAGTGGAGTCCATTAAGCAGGACTCATGGTGCTCCTTATAAAGTCTGGACAGCAGGCCTATCACGATCAGCGCAGCCCATTGCACGGCCTAACCGTGAGTACTTTTGCCTGCAAGTGGCTGCAGCAATGTGCCATGTTACGCAGCAGCAGGTAACACTGCTTATGATACATTAGTGTACCATCCAGAGCTATATAATTTCCAATAATTTTGAAGCCTGGGGGGGGGGGGAAACCCAGATTTTTGGAAAAATTAAAATGTATACAGAACTTTCTTACTAAGCCTAAACTTACTTTACTGCTTTAATAACATAATGTGTAACTTACTCAGTATGCAAAATTGCAGTACTTGGCATACTTATGAAATTTAATGGTATCAATGCAAAACTGCAAAAGCAAAACTACAGATTCAAGAAAGAGAGCTGGAGACTGCTGCCCCATATGCTACCTTGCAACGTGTATCTTTGCTATCAAAGCAGTGGGGAGGAGTTGAAAACAGATAATACAGATTTTGTTGGAAACGATGACCGTGTATTACTTCAACAGAAACAGTCTGAGGGAGTCAAATGTGGACTAACGGCATATATGTATATCCGGTTAGGCTTTATAACATTGAAAACAATGAACTATTCAATAGTGAATTATAATAAACACTGTCACACATTAACTGTGGACAGAATTAATCCCGTTAAAACAGTAGGTATGCCCAGGGCTATTTTTGGGATGGAACGGTGTTCCAGCTGCCTTCTGAGCCCGGGGGGGCGGGCACATGCAGCAAGCCCCGCCCCCTGCTCCCAGCAGCCCTCAGTCGGGTCACAAGGAGCAAGAGGCAGGGAGGTAAGTTGCAGAGCCCACCCCCCGCCCACCTTCCCCGGCCTGCGCCAAGGTGTGGGGCCCAGGGAAGACCTGCGCCACCTTGATCAGGGGTGCGTGGGCGTGGCATGGCTGATGCGGGGGAGGAGGAGGCTTGATCTGGGTGAGTGAGTGAGCCATGGGGGGGGGGCTTGATAGGGGGGTGGGAGAACCTCCCTCCCCCCCATCTCTGTGCCCTCTTTCTTTCCGTCCTTTCCTTCTCTCTCTCACTTTCTTTCCCTTCTTCTTTCCTTCTCTCTTTCTTTCTCTCTTTCCCGCCTTCTTTCCATCTCTCCCCTTCTTCCTTCTCTCTTTCTATCCCCTCTTTCCTTCTCTTTCTTTCCCTCTATCCCTCCTTCTTTCCTTCTCTATCTCTCTCTCTGCGCTGTCAGGGGTGTGGCCTAATATGCTAATGAGTTTCTGCTGTTGGGTGTGGCCTATTAGGCTAATGAGTTCCTGCTGGGCTTTTTCTACAAAAAAAGCCTTGGGTATGCCCTTCAACATACTGGTTCCCCAGACTCCAGGTGTCTGTGTAACGGCCCTTTAAGGGGACCGGGGAGCAAAGGGAGCCTCCAGCATGTCCACAAAGCTAGGCCAAAGTCCCCCGAGGCCTGCAGCAAGCAAGACCTTGCCTGCTCCTCTCAGGAAGGCGGCAGCAGCAGCATCCTCCTCCGTGTGGCCCCAGGGCATCTTGGAGTTGACTGCTGGATAGGTCTACAGACTGTTTCATATAAGAATCTTCACGCTTTACACTTTGAGTGAGTAAATCTTTTCTTAAAAATCATTTTAACCAGTCAGTGAGAAACCCTATGACATCATCTCCCTCAGCTTTCTCCTGCACCCCACGGGTGCGGATGTTTATACGATTAGCTAATTTTAATTTCATAGTTCTATTTTGGTTCTCCAGTTTCTTGATTTTCTCCTGCTGTGCTCTACTGATATCCAGAGCTCGCTCAGCAGACTCGGCCACACTTTTAACATTATCTACTAATTCTTTTAATTGACTGTTTATAAGTTTTAATCAATCTCTCCATCCATCCATTAATTCTTGTTTTAAATTCTTTCATAAAAGCGATAGTTATTTTTGCATACCTTGTAAGATGTTTTCGACATCGCTCCCATTGTTTTTTTTCTCTGTGCCCTTGGAGGGAGTCTGATTATTGTGATATTCCTCCAAACCCTTAAGGGAATATCCACAGACTCTCAATATTTGGATTATTTAGGTCTTCTGCTTTCTGCTTTCTAATGCAGCCGAAGTTTCATCTGTTAAACACTATTAAGTTTGTGACTTAAAAGCGAAAGAAAAAGGATAAATCCATTCTCAAAGCCAAAGACCTTTTGAAGAGGCATGACGGAACAAGGATTGCAGCATTGGCAGTTTGTAAAAAGAGAAAACAGCGACCCGGAGGAGGAGCCGAGAAGCCGGAGAGAAGCAAGCAGAGGAAGTTCCTTGTAGAAGCTGGAGGCTAAAAGAAGCCAACCCGCAGAAAATCGGTTCGAAATGCGCTTTGAAAAGACTTTATTAACAAGACACCAATGGGACACTACTAACATATTAACATAGACAATGTACTTAACCGGTATGAGGAAAGAAGTTTGACAACACACTCAAAAAGAAAAAGAAGAAAAGATTTATATTACTAACAGATTAATTTACTAGTTAAAACATCACTCAGCTTTCTCTTGATCCCACTATACACCCTCCCCCTTTCTAATTAAGCGAAATATCTCTCCTTTTTAGGAGAGGGAATAAAGCTTTTAAATAATAAAAAAAAGACTATTAAGTTTGTGTTTTGGAGCCCTTTTCGGCATCTAGGCCTGGAGCCCTCGGATTAGGCGTCTGCCGTTATCCAGCTCAGCTCCGCCCCCTTCTAGATGTATCTATATGTAGATGGGACTCCCTTTACTGTGATGCAATTAAAAGAGAAATTGCAAGGAGAGTTAAATTGGTTTTCGCTATATCAACTGCATTACCTAATTGTAAATTCTATGGATTTGAACAGAATTTAATGCAATGTATGACAAGTCTAAAAGGAGTAACCTCTAAAATATACGCATCTCTTATTGAGACAGATTCAGGTTCGCTAAGTGGGTTGAAAATAAAATGGGAGTAAGATATCGGAATAAAGATTGAGCAAAATATCTGGAATACGATATAGTTTACCCAATCAAGGAAAACTATATCAATAGATTTTAGATAGAACTCCTTGAAATTATTACATAGGTGATATTTCACCCCAGTTCGCCTTGCAAGAATAACCAACACAAATAACAGAAAATGCTGGAGAAAGTGTAATCAGCAAGGTGATTATATTCATATGTGGTGACTGTGCCCAGTAGTGTCACAGTTCTGGGAGAAAATTTTTGCAGAATTGGCAAAAATTACACGTCAAACCATTGGTGTTACACCAGCTTTGACCCTATTAACAATATGGGAGAAACAAAACGAAAAGGTGACTTCTAAAGGACTAATACTGTTTATGTTAATGGCAGTGCACAGGAGAGTTGCTAAAAGTTGGAAAGCTGCAGAATTATTAACATTACACTCATGGTATTCTGAGTTATGGCAGATTGCAATAGCTGAAAAATTAACAAGTCAAATGAAAATAATCAAATCCAAAGCCAAAATGGTAGACTTTTTTGAAACGTGGCACGATTTTATATTATACACAACTCAGAACAATACCCAAAGTATGTTTAAGCCCTTCCTCAAATTATGGGATAAAGTTAAATAATCCTCTCTCCATACTTTAATCATGTTGTAACAATACAAGCTGGTCCTGGAATGTGAAGTTAAATGTGCCTTAGAAAGCATTACTAACAACAAAGCTAGTGGAGGTGATGGTATCCCAGCTGAGCTATTCAAAGTCTTAGAAGATGATGCTGTTAAAGTGCTGCACTCCATTTGCCAGCAAATTTGGAAAACGCAACAGTGGCCACAGGATTGGAAAAGGTCAGTATACATTCCAATCCCAAAGAAGGGCAATGCCAAGGAATGTTCAAACTATCGCACAATTGCACTCATATCATACGCTAGCAAGGTCATGCTCAAGATCCTACAAGCTAGGCTTCAACAGTACGTGAATAGAGAACTGCCAGAAGTACAAGCTGGGTTTCGAAGAGGTAGAGGAACTAGAGATCAAATTGCCAACATTCGCTGGATTATGGAGAAAGCAAGAGAGTACCAGAAAAACATCTACTTCTGCTTCATTGACTATGCTAAAGCCTTTGACTGTGTGGATCACAACAAACTATGGCAGGTCCTTAAAGAGATGGGAGTACCAGACCACCTCACATTTCTCTTGAGAAACCTGCATAAGGGTCAAGAAGCAACAGTTAGAACCGGATATGGAACAACTGATTGGTTTAGCATAGGAAAAGGAGTACGACAAGGATGTATATTGTCACCTTGCTTATTTAATATATATGCAGAGTACATCATGCGAAATGCTGGCCTGGATGAATCACAAGTGGGAATTAAGATTGCTGGGGAAAAGATCAACAACCTCAGATATGCAGATGATACCACTCTAATGGCTGAAAGTGAAGAGGATCTAAAGAGCCTCTTGCTCAGAGTAAAAGAGGAGAGCGCAAAAGTGGGCTTGAAGCTCAACATCAAAAAAACTAAGATCATGGCATCCGGCCCCATCACTCCTTGGCAAATAGAAGGGGAAGTCGTGGAAGTAGTGACAGACTTCACGTTCCTGGGATCCCAGATCACCGCAGACTGTGACAGCAGCCATGAAATTAAAAGACGCCTGCTCCTTGGGAGGAAAGCGATGGCGAACCTAAACAGCATGATAAAAAGTAGAGACATCACCCTGCCAACAAAAGTCCGCATGGTCAAAGCAATGGTATTCCCAGTAGTCATGTATGGCTGCGAGAGTTGGACTATAAGGAAGGCCGAGCGCCGAAGAATAGATTCTTTTGAACTATGGTGCTGGAGAAGACTCTTGAGAGTCCCTTGGACTGCAAGAAGATCAAATCAGTCAATCCTAAAAGAAATCAACCCTGACTGTTCCCTGGAAGGCCAGATAATGAAACTGAAGCTCAAATACTTTGGCCACCAAATGAGAAGGGAGCACTCACTGGAGAAGACCCTGATGCTGGGAAAGATTGAAGGTCAAAGAAGACGGGGACGGCAAAGGATGAGATGGTTAGACAGTGTCACCCCCCCCCCCGTCTCTTTTTTGGGTTTTTGTTGTTGTTGTTATGTGTATACTGTGTGTTGTTTTTCTATATGGGGAGCGGGATCTGTACTTAATGTTTATGTCTGTTTTTTAATAATTAAATAAACATTTATTTCCATTAAAAATCATTTTACTCATTCCAAAAGAGAAAACATTTTGAAAAACTTTTTTTCAGTACTGCCCAGAAGTCTTCAGGGGGGAAAATGAGAAGGTGCTTATTTTTCCAAGGTTTTTACCATTTTTCTCCAGGCCTTCACATCTGTAGTGCCAACTAGAAAAGCACTGTTCTCTTCTCCTGGCAGCCTCCATATCCTCTCCCCTTTCCCTGCTTCCTTCTCACTTTCCCATACCCCAACCAACCTTTATTTTATCTGTGCCCCTAGTCTTCAGCTTTACTTGTTATTTATGCACTTCATTTATTCACCACCATCCTCCCCGCTGGAGACCCAGAGTGGCTTAAATCATTCTCGGGTCGTCCACTTTCTGCTCACAACCAGGGCCGGTTCAACCGCTAGGCGAACTAGGCATTCGCCTAGAGCGCCGGGCTCCGGATGAGGCGGCAGGCACTGGATGGGGTGCCAAAGTTTGCCTCCCCCCAAAAAAGCCTGCGCGCCGCCGAAGTTCGCCTCCCCTGCTCTGCCGCTGAAGCAGACGCATCCCCAGCCAGCCAGCCCCACGTTCCCCGAGCGCCACTGGCTGCTGCAGCAGCTTTCCCACGGCCGGGCGGGGAGAGGCGGCCTGGCTCTTCTGGCCTGGCCCTTCTGGGCGACTTCTCTGCGGTGGAGCGCGGTGGTTGCAGCTCCGGCGCGCCCAGCCATGGGGGAGCTCCCAGCGGCGCTGCTGCTGCGGGTCAAGGCTGCTGCGGGTTAGGGCTGCACGGAGGAGGAAGCTGCCACTGCTGCGAGCCCCCCAGCGGCGGCGGTGAAGGCAGGCAAACAGGAGGGAGTGAGCGCCCGGCCCCTCCTCAGTCCCCATCTCACCCCATTCCCGGTTGTGCGCCGTGGCAGAGGCAGAGAGGGGCCACCCCCCCGGCCAGCCGCCCCAGGCAAGGACCAGGAGCTGATGGCGGTGGTCAAGGCAGAGGACGTGGGTGCTGTGCAGAAGCTGCTGCAGAGGCCCACGCCCGGCAAGGCCAGTGAGAGGAAGGTGTTACGGCAGGAGGAAGGCGTGTGTGTGGGGGGCCCTCAGCGAGGAGTCGCCTGCCCCTGGCAGGGTCGCCGGGTTGCAGGCGTCGGGCAAGGACCCCCGTGTGTGTGTGGGGGGGGGTTGGTCTGCGGTGCCGGGCACCCTGTTGGAGAGGCCGGGGTGGCCCTTGGCGGGTGGGACGGAGGGGAAGGGGACCCAGTTGGCGGGTGCTGTTGCGCCGGTCATGCACTCCTGCCAAGCTTCACTTTTGGGAAGCTTTGTTTCCCTCCCCCCCACACACACACGTCTCCAGGCCCCACCGGGAGGTTGGCATCTGCGCCTCGCCTAGGGCGCAGAAACACCTCGGGCCGGCCCTGCTCACAACAGCCTTATTTAACCTTTCCCTATGAGGAAAGGTTAAAGCGCTTAGGGCTCTTTAGCTTGGAGAAAAGACGACTGAGGGGTGACATGATCGAGGTTTATAAGATTATGCATGGGAAAGAGCAGGTAAAGAAAGAGGTACTTTTCTCCCTTTCTCACAATACAAGAACTCGTGGGCACTCCATGAAACTGCAGAGCGGTCGGGTTAGAACGGATAAAAGGAAGTACTTCTTCACCCAAAGAGTGATTAACACATGGAATTCACTGCCACAGGAAGTGGTGGGTGCTACAAGCATGGACGGCTTCAAAAGGGAATTAGATAAGCATATGGAGCAGAGGTCCATCAGTGGCTATTAGCCACAAGGTATAGCTAGGGGCTCTGGGGCAAGTGATGCTCTGTCTTCTTGGTGCTTGGGGGGGGGGTCAACAGTGGGAGGGCTTCTAATGTCCTGGCCCCACTGCTGGACCTCCTGATGGCACTGGTATTTCTGGCCACTGTGTGACACAGAGTGTTGGACTGGATGGGCCTTTGGCCTGATCCAACATTGGCGTCTCTTATGTTCTTATGTTCTTATGTTCTTATTATGCTGTGAGAAAGTGACAGGCCCAAGGTCACCCAGCAAGCTTCTATAGCAGAATGAGGATTTGAACCTGGGTCTCTCTCTCTGTAACCACAACCCCATGCTGGCTGTCAGCTTTCCTGCCTTCCCTCCCCCTGACACCTTCTTGCTGTCAGGGGCCAGTTACAAAAGTCATGAGAGAGGAAGTTGCTCGGGCGACTTGTGTGGGGGCCATGGCCAGGCCCAGTCAAACGAGGGCTGTGGAGGCTCTCTGCCACTGGGCTCGGGCGAGCCGGGTTGCGTCAGGTCAGGGCTGCCACCCCCCCACCCCACCCCAGCCAGGGGGGGGAAGGAGGAGTTGTGCCGATTGCATGATCGTCAGTGGCCAAGGGGAGCAGCGGTCAGCCAGGGGGCCAAAGTAGCCCTGGAGAGGGCCCTGCTCCTTTGCCCTTGCTTCTTTGACGGACAGAAACAAACGTTTGATAAGGGTTGTGGTTGCCTAGTGCCCCCCCCCCAAATGTCCAGTTGGTTTCCATGTCTCAAAGCTACAGGCACTTTTTAAAAAAATCCCAGGTGGTTCACCCCACCCCACCCCAACCCCAGTTTTGTTCATGCAGGGTTGCCACTTTCGGGAAAGTCAGGGAAATTGGTCTGAAGTCAGGGGAAGTCAGGGAAATTGTGATTGAAATATATTCAAGCTGTGGATTTTTGACCTGCTGCTGCAAGAGCCTGATCTGTTCTTGTGGCAACTGGAATAGAGAAGGAGCAGAACACAAGTGCAGAACTCAATGATGCCCTTTCCCAACCATTTTAGATAGAACGTTCATGTAATTTTTACTGTACCTTTAAAACAATAACGAAAATGTTATGCCATTTGTTAGCATTCAGAGTTTATTTTAATTGAAATCTGTATCTTGGTGTAATTTTTGGTGCCATTCCAAAACAGATGTTGCTGCAGTTGATGTTGAAAGAAGCTGATATTAAATCTCTTTGACAAATATTTTTGCAGTTGAGACTTGTGTAGTTGTAGAGTGGAACCTTACCTTGCATTACTGCAATATATTTTTTAACTTGTGGTTATATTTGAATTGCTGTCAGGGTAATTGACAAATGTTGGTCAGGGAAAGTCAGGGAAATGAAAAAGAAAATTTTAGTGGCAACCCTGTCATAGAATCATAGAGTTGGAAGGGACCTCCTCCAGGGTCATCTACTCCAACCCCTGCACAACACAGGAAATTCACAAATACCTCCCCCTCCACACACCCACAGTGACCCCTGTTCCATGCCCAGAAGATGACATAAAACCTCCAAGATCCCCAGCCAAACTGGCCTGGAGAAAAATTGCTTTGTGACCCCAAAGTGGCGATCAGCATTTCCCTGGGCGTGTAAGAAAGGGCCACGAGAACTAAGCCCTGAGGCAACCCTTCCTGCCCTCCTCCCTCTCATGATCTGCCTGAGTTCACAGAATCAACATGGCTGTCAGATGGCCATCTAGCCTCTCTTTGGAAACCTCCAAAGAAGGAGAGCCCCCCACCTCCTCCCGAGGAAACCTGTTCCACTGAGGAACTGCTCTAACTGTCAGGAAGTTCTTCCGAATGCTTAGCCGAAAACTCTTCTGATTTAATTTCAACCCCTTGGTTCTGGTCCGACCTTCTGGGGCAACAGAAAGCAACTCCGCCCCATCCTCTATATGGCAGCCCTTCAAGGACTTGAAGATGGTGATCGTATTGCCTCTCAGTCGTCTCCTCTCCAGGCTAAACATCCCCAGCTCCTTCAACCTTTCCTCATAGGACTTAGTTTCCAGACCCCTCAGCATGTTCGTTGCCCTCCTCCGGACACATTCCAGCTTGTCTAGATTCTTCTTAAATTGTGGTGCCCAAAACACAGTACTCTAGGTGTTATTGTTTTAAGATTTCAGGGTTTTCTGCAAACCTGGGGCTTTTCTCAGGTTTGCAGAAATGATCTGTATCCACAGATGGGGCCATGTTTATTTATTTATTTATCTATTTATTAGTTCAATTTATACCCCACCCTTCCCGCCAAAGCGGGCTCAGGGCAGCTTTGTTGTTGTTGTTTAGTCGCACAGTCGAGTCCGACTCTTCGCGACCCCTTGGACAAGATCTCGCCAGGCCCTCCTGTTTTCCACCGTCCTCTGAAATTTGCTCAATTTCATGTACGTTGCATCTATATGGTCAGGGTCCGGCTTACCTTAGGGACTGCATCTCCCCACATGTTCCCCCAAGGGCACTACGGTCGGGGAATCAAAATCTCCTGGACATTCCAGGCCCCAGAAACATCAAATTTGCGGTTACCAGGGCTAGGGCGTTCTCGGTGGCGGCTCCTACCTGGTGGAATGAGCTCCCAGAAGAGATCCGGGCCCTGCGGGACTTGGTGCAGTTCCGCAGGGCCTGTAAAACGGAGCTCTTCCGCCAGGCTTTCAAGTAGGAGCCACCGCCACCACCATCATTACGCCATCATCATTATGTCACCATCTTTCTATCTACGCCCCCCTCATCAGTCCCGCAAATTGACCATCTTCAGAGCGGGAACTATTGGGGGTGCGAGACGTGCCGGGCAGAGGTCAACGCTGTACGGATGTATATTGTTGCTGCTGTATTTATTGTTACTACTGTGGCTTGTTGCTAATAATTTTAGAATCCCATCTTGAACTTTTATAGTTAAATAATTTTGGAACACCGTAAAGTAAATTTTAGTGAAATTGTAATTGTATTTTATATTATTCTGTACTGTTTTAATGTTTTAACTTGGGCATTTGTGCCCCTTGTGAGCCGCCCTGAGCCTTCGGGGAGGGCGGGGTATAAATTTAAATATAAATAAATATAAATAAAATAAATCTATGACACTGTCTAACCATCTCATCCTTTGCCGTCCCCGTCTTCTTTGACCTTCAATTTTTCCCAGCATCAGGGTCTTCTCCAGTGAGTGCTCCCTTCTCAGGGCAGCTTACATGTTGAGAATTAGATATATTGATGTGTACGCAGCTGTCCAGCCATTTATTATTAAAATCTTTTTTAAAAAATTGAACTTTAGCCTTCATGTTTATATACGAGGAACACACTGGCATTCTTAGACCAAAGAGGGACAGCTCAAAATGCTGCCAGAGGAAATTTAAGGGCGCTAAGCCCCCTTCTAAGCCTTCAGAGGAAACAACCTGAATGGTTTCTTGCTGCAGTGGTGCTGCTAGAACTTTGCCCTCTCGGCCCCCCTCCACCCCCCCACCCACCCCCGATCCCTTCTGGTTTCTAAATAAGTGAATGGGAACGCAGTGAGTTCAGGGAAGGCCTTCGGGGGGGGAGCAGGCAGAGCTCTGGTCTGGCTCAGGGAAGCCCCGCTGGGTCCTGTGGCAGAGAAGAGATTACCCGATGGTGGTGAGGCCAGTTGTCTCTGGCCCTGGGGAGAGGGTGGTGCGGAGAGGATCCAACCCGGTGGCCAGTCAGTGAGAGCCTGTTTCTACCTGCCAGCATTCAGAAGAATTCAGACCACACTCTGAAGCCAGAAGGAGCTTAAATTCAGGTGCCTCCTTGATGGAGGGACACACATTCTGACCTATGAAATCGCGGTTACCAGAATAAGTTGTGGAGGTGATATGGCTATACCTATGGCCCATCACTAATACCAGGAGTACAATTGTAGGTTTACAAGGAAACTACATCTGGTTTTAATATATGTGTACTAAAACTCTGTAACAGGTGTATGAATGTGTGTCTATAATATATTGATAATAGTGACCACTGAGGAAGGCCCTTAGGGGCCGAAACGCGTTTGGTCTTCAGTTGGAAAGTGTTTACCTGTCATATGTATTAGTAGTGGATAAGCTTTTATAGTCTGAACTTAGGGAAAAAAATGTTTTAATCAGTATAAGTTTTAACATGTGTACACCTTAATAAATATTTGTACTGTTATATATATATATATATAGTTTAGCTTAGCCCTTTCGGTTCGCAGTAATTAACTGAGACCCTCTTGTTTTGCTCCATCCGTCTCCTCTCAAGCGCGGAGGTGACCTGATGGCCTCCTTTTCTTTGAGGTGGGGTGATGGGTTGTGTAGCGTTATGTCTCCTCTGTCACCAGGCCAGAGAAAAACATTCCAGTCTACCTTTCCAAATTACATATGTACATATGTAAATTATATATGTAGCATATGTACATATGCTAATCTCATTCAGTCCTTACATCTGCATTCTCACCAAGAAGGGCTATACGTCCTCTTTATTTTAGCATACAGCTTATTTGGAATAGTAGATTGGAATAGTGGTTGTAATATAATGAAATGAATTGTAGAATGTATTGTAATTTGGAGACAGATGGAGCGTAACAACAATTCAACATTCCACAATTAAGAAGGGTACATTTACACATCAATCTCCAATTTTGATATATTTATTTGCTTCACTGTGTTTCCCTCCAGAATTAAATCCAAACAAATGGTGACCATATAAACTAAGCTTGTTATCCTGTTTGATCCTTGCATCTGTTAAACATCTTCATTATGTTGTATTCTACTTGCTGGTCACCCTTTACCTATATGTTTGGACTGATAACTTCCATTTCAGTCTATCTGAAGAAGTGTGTCTGCACACGAAAGCTCATACCTTGGATCAAACTTTGTTGGTCTTAAAGGTGCCCGACTGGGCTTGAATTTTGTTCTGTTGCTTCAGACCAACACAGCTACCCACCTGAATAAGATCTATAATGGAAGCCTTCATAACAGCCACAAACATCTTTCCTCCTTTTACGTACAAATTCTGTTATCTTTCCATATCTGAAACCTGCTTATTCTTATTGCTAATTGTCTTTATTTTTCTCTCTCTCCTTTCTCCCTGTTGACTACTTATCTTTGCTGGTTTCTTGGAAACTTAGGCATTAGAGAGGCAGAAAGAGTTCTTTGATTCCATAAGAAGTGAGCGAGATGATCTTAGAGAGGAGGTGAATATGCTGAAAGAACAATTGAAGGTATGCAGAAATAACAGAAAAGCTGACTTGAGCTTTGCAATTGGGGCATGATTAGATAAACGTAAAATAGACTGGCTTTATGCTTGCTGTGTGTGCTGAACTGTATTGTCAAACACATACAGCCACTTTATGGTATCTAACAAGAAAATATCATTGAGGAAAAAAGTACACTAGTGGTGCCTATTATTTGACAGAAGTCTAAATCCAGAACTGGGTAATAATACCTTTTTTATAAGGCGCATCCTCAGTATCACTGAACTGTGCCAGCTTCCGAGTTCTCCTGGGTATCAGAGGGGGATGATGATGGCGCAAAGGAAAGTCCTGCCGGACCTGCTCCTTTTGCCAGGGCTTTTAAGGGGGCGGAGGCTGAGTGCACTTTAGGAGTAAAGAGTTACGTGAGGCTTTAGTGTTGCTGTTTTTTTTAAAAAAAAATTATTTGTAAGCCACCTTGAACTATGGAAAAGGTAGATTAGGAACATTTTAACAAAATATTTTATTTTATTTTAAAGTCATAGAAGAGAAGAAGAAATATTTTTAGGCCGTGATAGAAAAGCTTCTGGTCTGCAGCTTGTTCAGGATATGTTACAAATTTAATTAGATGAGTTGGTGATGAGTAAAACTGGTTAGGGCTGCACCAAAGCTTTCAGGGGCGGGGGAGAGAATGTGAACCTCCCGTCCCCTCGTGTGGGGTCGGCCTTTCTTCTCGCCCTTTTCCTCCTCAGAAAGCTTTAGCGCAGCTGCCCTCTGATATTTTCATTGATTCTAATAAGAATTATGACGTGACTCTTCTTTTTGAGACTTTCTGAACCAGCGTGGCTGGGTCATTTTTCTCTGAGGTGATAGCCTGTGCCTTCCCTACTGTCGACCGTATTCCCTTATGTCTGTGGCACAGGCCTTGGTCAGCATCTCTTGCTAAACACATTACATGTTAGTTGCCCAGCAAACCAGATTGAGAGTAGTCTTTGAAAACAGCTGCATAATTCAAGGTCAATTCCACATCTGCCTGTGAACTCACTTTGCTTGCCTCTATCTCTCTGGCTAACCTCACAGAGTTACTGTCAGGATAACATGTTGCTGTGAACTTCTTGGAGAAAGAGCAAAGATAAAAGTGTAATTGGAATCTTTCCACAGATCAAGATATCTCTGTTTATCTAAATAATTTATCTGAAGGGATGTCTTCTCCCATACATTCCTGCCCAGGAATGGAGGTGGTGGGGAGAGGCTTTCCCATGGCAGCCCCACAGTCATGGGGCAGCCTCCCCCCCCCCCCGGGGAGGGTTTGCCTGGCCCTCTCGTGGCCGGTCTTCAGCAGGCCGCTGGAGACAGTTTTCTTTAGGACTGCATTTTGATAAATCTCTTATTAATGGCAGTCCTAATTGGGTTTTTTTAAATTGGAAGTAGTTTTATTTATATTGTAAGTGGCCTTGAGTTCTGCAAAGGAGAAAGGCCGCTAATAAATGTTTTGAATAAATACCAAAATATTTCCTCTATTTACCAGATGTACCAGAGGATACATGTATGTATGAATATGCTTTGTGTCACCTCTGATTTGGGGCTCTAGCTTGCTGTAAACAAATTTCATGTCCTAGGTATTCCACAACTATAAGGTAGCTTAATAAAAACTTGTATTATTTTGCCTGCAGAAACATGGACTAATCCCTAATACAGAGATAGCTACCAATGGAGAAACTTGTGATAGACTTCCAGGTTCTTCCACACTTCTCCCAGTGACAAGTCATGCTGTTAAGGTAGCCGAAGATGGTACCCTAGGTAAGACCTTTCTGTTTTATTGCTACTTGTCATTTAAAATTATTATATTCTGAACTAACAAATCACCAGCATGCTGCTCGTTCAATCACTTCTTTACATTCTGTCTTCTACCTGTGCTGATGATCACATTGTGCGTACTACTTCTTTTCTTTCCATTTAAAAGGGGGATTAAACAAATGCCTTTCATTTCCCCGTCCAAAAAGTAAGTGATTTAATGGCATCGTAGATTAGCAGCGGAACATGTATAAAAAGTGTGTAACTGTTTTTGTATAGAAAAATATAGAACACATGAATGTCATGAGAATCTCTGAAGTGGCTTGGCTTCTGAGCAACACGTAGGGGGGAGTGCGTGGGGTTTTTTGTTTTTGTTTTAAATTGTATTCCTTTATACCCTGCCTTCCTCCCCAATGCGGATGAAGAGCCGCTTACACCATTCCCCTCTCATTGTAACTTTACAGCAACCCTGCGAGGTAGGTTAGGCTGAGAACATGCGACTGGCCCAAGACTACCCAGCCAGTGTCCCTGGCAGAGTGGGGGCTAGAATAATACAGAATGAATTCCACCCACACGAACTGGTAGGCGATGGGGGGTGGGGTTGCACTTTGTAGTACTTAGGTGGGGGCAGCCGTGTTGGTCTGAAGCAGCAGAACAGAGTCTGAGCCCCCCCAGCGGGGGCACCCCCGGACCAACACCGCTTTAACTCTGGGAGGGTGGGAGCTCCCGTGGGCGGGCGGGCGGGCTTCCGGGTGCCTGAGGACGTGTGCCCTGAGCACACAAAACTTTGTTGGTCTGGAAGGTGCCCCCGCCCCCCCCCCCGGGGGGACTCGGACTTTCTTCCCCTTAGGACTGTACTGTTGAAATGATCAGATTTGTGATGAGCACCTTTTGGACCCTAATATTTTCTTCAGCAATAAAGTACAAGAGTGAGGAGTTAGGGAAGTCAATAGAGAAAAATGAAATACTCGTTTTTATTTTTCAATATTGTATTATTTATTCTTATGAAGAAAATTGGGAGTGTTCAGTATGCACCATTGCAGCTACTTACGAGCACAGTGCCTTGGATCCTGAGGGACATGCCTGCTGGTAGGCGTGGGAGCTGATTGGCTGATCCTTCCCTCCCATTTGCCCATCATGCTGCTTCTGAGGGTCCCCCGTCCCCCCTGGGGCAGCATTTTGGGAAACAGTCTTTGTTGCAACAGGAGAAGGGAGACAAGGAACTCCCCATATCCCACGAAGGGAAATGCAGAGTTTAGATGTGGTGTCCAAGCCAACAGGAGTAAAACACACGCACACACACACACACACCCACACACATACATATGATCCAAATTCTGTTTCTGAAAAGAAATCCCCCACCTTTATAACCTTCAGCCCACATGTTCTTGTCCTTAATACAGTTACTCACTTGGATAGATGTTCCATTAAAATTTATAAGGTCTGTCTGCATCACTGTACACAGAGTGTCAGTAGAGATTGCCAGTTCTCTTGAGTCTGTGAAACCTTCACAGTGTCAATAAAAGCAGAACAGATCAGATTTATAAAGATCATACTATTGTGGGGATGGAAATGTTTCACTGTTTATTCTACATACTAATTCAATTGCTTCTTTGGCTTCACATAATTGGCAAATTTCTTAACAAGTCTTTTGATTCATTCTCTCTTCTGGGTTTTAAGTGAGGGTGTAAGTTAAGTAGTCTCCCTACAGTGTGGACCCTTCAACTTTCTTAATGATCTTTTAGGCAGAGCCATTGAAATGGAGATGAAAAATGAGAGTGTGGAGAATGTGAGGAAAAGAGAAATCTTGCAAAGCACTGAGAATGAGGAACACACAGAGGAGAATGAGGAGATGGAAATTGTACAGGAATGTCTGGACACAAAGACGCACGCGGATGGAAGTGGGAAGGCAGAGGGAATCGCAGGAGGCCGAGTCGCATCAGCGCCATCGTTAAATGGTGGACTTGAGGAACCAGCTGAAAATCATTCAGCGCATGTTCCAAGAATTGTTTGTGACTTTAGAAACAGTGATGTGGCTGAATTAAGGGATGAATGGGGGTTGCTGGGTAATATAACAGAAGTGAAGGAGGCTAATACTGAAAACATTAAAGATGGGACTGTTGTAAATAAAATTGATAAGCAAAATAACATAGCAGATCCATGTATTGAGGCTAGTTTGGAAACAAATATAGTGTCTGAAATACTTTCTGAAGAACAGAATAGAAAAAACCAAAAAGATATTTTAGTTGATGAGGCAGGAACCAGTGATAATGAAGTCTTTGAAGGAACTTTAGATTCTGTGACTCAGAACCCCACAGAAACTTCCAGTCAGTCAGAACCACTGAAATCGACAGGAGATGCCCTTACAGAAGCAGCAAGGATCGAATCTAATGTTGAGTATCCATGTGAGGCCAGAAAAACTAGAGAGAACAAAGTTGTTGAGAGGGATTTGGAGAGCCAAGCTGCTGAAGGTGAAGAAAGTTTAGAAATAACTAAAAAACCTGAATGGGGCAAAAAGGGTATTGATAAAACTAAGGACAGGAATGAGGCAGAAAATGCTTTCCTGCAGCAGGAAACCAAAGTAATAACTTCAGCCGTAGAGGGGGGGGACGTCCCATGTGCCTGTGAAAGGGCACAAGCTGAGCTTATAGAGGAAGAAAAACAACTTAAAATACAAGAACCCCAGTCCATGCTTTTGCAACATGATTTGTTGGTTGAAGAGGAACAAAAAGAGCAAGAGACAAAAGAAAGTGAAAATAATACTGGAAAGAGCCACATTGAAAAGACTGAAGAAAGAGATGCATTGTTGGGAACAATGGATGCCGATGCTGAGAAAAATAATGAGCAACCTGCCATGAAAGAGATTTTATCAGGAAAAAATGTTGCAGATAGTGCATCTCCAAGTGAATGCCAGATCCATGAGGAAAGAATATTAGAGAATGACTCTATAAAATACAGGGAGAGAAAACCTGAATTCATACCTGATGGCAAAACACTGGCATGCATATCAGCTGCACATAAAGAATTTGCTGAAGGTCAAACCAATCCCACACAAGTTAAGACTGAGCCTACAGGAGAGCAGAGTACAGAAGAGCAAGTTGACATTGTCCAGGAGCCAGCTGTGATGACAATCACGGGGGATACTGAAAAAGCGGCCGAAGGGGAGAAAGAAGATGAGAATCCCAGAGAGGCAGGAGAGATGCATCATCCCACACAAGTTAAGTCTGAGCCTACAGGAGAGCAGAGTACAGAAGAGCAAGTTGACATTGTCCAGGAGCCAGCTGTGATGACAATCATGGGGGATACTGAAAAAGCGGCCGAAGGGGAGAAAGAAGATGAGAATCCCAGAGAGGCAGGAGAGATGCATCATCCCACACAAGTTAAGTCTGAGCCTACAGGAGAGCAGAGTACAGAAGAGCAAGTTGACATTGTCCAGGGGCCAGCTGTGATGACAATCACGGGGAATGCTGAAAAAGCGGCCGAAGGGGAGAAAGAAGATGAGAATCCCAGAGAGGCAGGAGACATGCATCATCCCACACAAGTTAAGTCTGAGCCTACAGGAGAGCAGAGTACAGAAGAGCAAGTTGACATTGTCCAGGAGCCAGCTGTGATGACAATCACGGGGGATACTGAAAAAGCGGCCGAAGGGGAGAAAGAAGATGAGAATCCCAGAGAGGCAGGAGAGATGCATCATCCCACACAAGTTAAGTCTGAGCCTACAGGAGAGCAGAGTACAGAAGAGCAAGTTGACATTGTCCAGGGGCCAGCTGTGATGACAATCACGGGGAATGCTGAAAAAGCGGCCGAAGGGGAGAAAGAAGATGAGAATCCCAGAGAGGCAGGAGAGATGCATGATATTGTGCCAGACATCCAGGAGTCACAGAAGGTTGACTTCAGTACTGAAGAAGAAAAGCTTGAGATTGAAGATGAAGAAGCTGGTGAAGAGTATCATGAAGCAATTGATTTTGTTGAGTTTCCTTCTGGAGAACTGAATACCTCTGAAAGGAATGTAGGCCAGGGTAATGAAGAAGAGAATAATAAGCAAAAAGAAGAGAAAGGCGGGGCTACAGAAGGGGCAATGCAGACTGTGCTCAGGGAAGACTGTGACAATCAATGTAAGAATGAAGAACAAGTTGCAGAAGACAATAACAAGGAGCAAACCAATCAGAGCTCTGTGAAGGAGGAGATAAAGGAGAGACTACTGACTGAAGGTGATGAGAATATTCAGGAGGAGAAGCAAAAGGAATCTGAAAAAGCTGAGCATTTGCAAATTGATCCTTCTGTGTCTGCAAAAGCACCAGATGAAGTGTTGTGCAATACAAATGGAAAGCTGTTAGATGAAAACAATACAAAAGAAACTGCTGAATGTACCTCAGAGCAGCTGGAAAATCTTGGGAGAGTTGTAGATGAAAGCCAAGAGGAAATTCAAGTGAGTAAGAAGGGTAAAGGTAAATCTCGAGAAGATTGTGTAGTAGCATGATCTCAGAAGCTGGGCTGTTGCTTGTTGGTGGCGTAGCAGCCATCTGAGAAGGTTCAGGGTAAAAATTCACTTTTGTGCAATAGACCAAAGAAAACTTTCTAACTTCTGCTTTTTTAACTTACTGTAAACACAAATTCCTTTCCTATAGCAATTATGAATGTATCTGATGATGCTGTTAAATTATCAGGTTTAATTATCATTTATCACATCAGTACCAATCTATTGAATTCTTAATGAAGACATTTAATCACATCAAGAGTACACAGAAAGTGTTTTTATCTTTTCAGTATTTGAATGAAAGCTAAGCCTTGGGTGCTTTTAAAATCTGCTGATCTTCTAGTATATGCTGTCAGTTGTCAGACAAATGTATATTTGATTCTAGTAGCGGTAAAGTACAGTACGTTCAGTATTTTTTAAAAAGCAGTTGGTGTTTTGCTCGAGAAATATAAAGGTGAACATTGTGTGGTTTGAATATTAACACATTCTCAATTAATACCAGATTTTATTGTCAAAATATGGTTTAAATCCTTCAGTGAATACAAAAGTACCTTGGGATCCAGCCCATTCCCGTTAGCCATTTTGCACTGAGTCAAGCCTTCGTCTTGAACATGGTTCGGAATGTGTCAAAAGGGCACTCTGTGTTCAGCCTTTTTATCAGCTAACATTTCTTGCAGCCCATTTCTATCTGTGCCTTCCCCCCAACATTTGAAGAAATTTTTTCTTACATGTAGATGATTTCCCCCCAGAATACAGTCAAATTTGAATTTCTGTATGAATACCTGAGTCATTACTTAAAACCACAAAAAGAAAAGATAGTGACTACTGCTACATTATTCACAAAACTCCTACGTAGTACATTTTTTTATTAACATGAAATCACGTGTTCCTAGTTTGTCACTCTGTGCCTTATTTCTAAATGTACACCAACCAG
The DNA here is from genome assembly GCF_001447785.1 of Gekko japonicus. NCBI lineage: Eukaryota > Metazoa > Chordata > Lepidosauria > Squamata > Gekkonidae > Gekko > Gekko japonicus. Next base: position 168,776 of record NW_015174293.1, read on the forward strand.
GAGGATTTTAATTGTATAATACAAACTTTTAAAATTTACTTTTAAGCTATTAAAATGAGAGGAATGGGCAAAATGTAGAGCTATATACAACATATTAGGTGTTCTGTGAAATTATAAAAGCACAAAAATGTATATCACGTACTGAACTGAATATAATGGAATAAACTTCTTATACTTAAAATTTGCCCACTCTTTGCAAATATATATAATTAAATTGATATTGTTTCTAATGTACTTATAATTCTCTGGTATTTAGCTGCTTGTACATATTCTGTTGGTTTCTTAGATTTAGTCATTTGTCACAAAAGTTTCATTATGCAGATAGGGACTACAAAGGCCTTAAGCTTCCATTTGAGCCAAGAAAAAAGGCAGGGTATAAATATTTTAATAAATAACTTTAAGCTTGTGTAATTAGATACTAACCTGATAAAAAAAAATCTTTCCAGGCTGTAAACTCATAGTACACTATTGGAGAAGGCAGAGTGCACACAAGTGTAGCATTTGCTGCAGTGGAAAAAGGGAGAAGAGGACAAAGTCAGCCTTTCTGCCTCCTCCATCAATGGCCCCTTGATGACGGAGGAGGGAGGAGAGGGCAGTTTCTCCCCCTCTCCACAGCACCTCCCGGCCTGCATGGCTGCTACCAATCAGAAGTCTACCTGATTTCTCTCCTTCCTACCCCAAGCTGTTGGCTTGGGCTATAGAGAAAAGGAAAGGAATGCAGACATTAAAATCCCTGCACCTCAGCTTGCAGAAGAAGGAATAGAAACAAGCTCCTTCATTTCTCCCTTTTGCAGTTATTTTGCTGGGGTGGGTGTTGGATCTAAACCTGACTCCCCCCAGGGGGTGATCCCCTGATGAGTGGGGATCCGGCCTCGGGCCAACAGGCAGCTGCCGGCTTGTTCAGCAGCTGTGTGGCTGCTCAGTGTGCTCCAGACCAGTTCCTGACTGGCTTAAATTTACCGTCTGGTTGAAAATATCAGCCAAACCAAGTGACTGCGAAATTTGTGGTATCCCTAATTGACACCAATCAAAATGATTGTGTAATGTGTTAGGCTATGGTTAAATTGTAATATTTTACAAAAATCTCGCTTTAATTATGATCTCAGAAATTGTTTGCTGCACTACAGTAAACATCATATTTGAGAAGCTTTCAAACCCCAGGTAAACCTTCTCTTGCAAGGTATTCTAGACAGAATCCATTCTAGACGGGAGTCTCCATGACACAGAAAGAATGCTGCACTTACCCGTGTGCAGAATGATAGTTTGCCTGGGGCCGGCACCGCCCCAGGCTTGAGAACTCCCTCCCAGGGAAGGGCCAACGATCAGCCGCCTTCTCCTCCGTGGCCTCCTGAAAGTCAGTAAACAACGTTCTCTTGGGGGGGGGGCAAAAGACCAACACTCCATCTTTATGGGAGACTTTTTATCCTGTGGCTTTTACTGGTTCTCTGTCTTTACTGCTGCGGAGTCCTTTGTGTATCATGGGTGTATGATTGTTATTGTTATTATTTCATGTTATTCCATTGGGGTTTTTTACTTATACATTCTTTGATGCTTTTTGCTTTCATATGGTTTTGTTATTGTTCTGTCATTGTTGTATACTGTGTTGCTTAATTTCTTATTTTAATGTTGTGAATTGTCCTGCCTAGTCCACAGAAGAGCAAGAGGAATCTAACAAATAAACTAACCAAGTACGCGCATAGGGGACAGAGATCTGCTCAGCAGTCAGAATGAGATTCCTTGTGACTATTTTCCTTCTGTGCAAAGGACAATTACTGGTTTCCAGAGAAGTGGATAGGAAGGTCTGCATACTCACTCGTGTCTGAACAGAAGCCAGCCCCTGTAATTTCCCATGAAATGGCCCTTTGACTCTCAAAAGGAGCTTGCATGGTGATGAGGGGGTATGGGAGAGCCCGGTGAAGCTGGTGATCAGGATATATAAAAAGGAAGAAGGCTTGTCTACCGGTGCTGAAATGCCATTGCCAGCATTTAAGATGTATGTTTCATTCTACACAAGAAATGTAATGATATTGCTATGTGACACAATGACCTTCTAAAATGCCCACTTTTGTTTCAGATAGGAAACAAAATACATGCCTTTTCTTGCAATCCTGCACATTTAAGAATTTTATTTTCCCCCTGGGCTTGAAAGATTTCCATTAAGATCCATAATTTTCCTATCTATTTGAAAATAAATTCCAGAGCCACCCAGTGGAACTTAATAAATACCAAATGACAAAATTGTTTCTGCAAAACCTATAATAAAGAGTGACAGAATGTTTGAGATGTTGTATGACTCTTTGTTGTAACAGTGTCGATTGCTTGGTACTAGTATTCAACTGTAAAGGTCTATGAAGTTTTTGTATTCCAGTGTTTGACCACCTAGAGCTATTTGCATGCTAACTGACAGTAGAAGACTAGCCGCTTTGCATGCCCCTGGGTGCTTCTCCTGAAGTGGCCAGCATGCTCCCTGGGCTGAAACCCCCTCCCAGTCCTGTTTGTGACCTCATTTGCCATGGTACGTGCATTATCATTAGTTTCACTAACATTCATCTTTTTCATTTTTTCATTTACATACAAACTTTGACATTTTCACTTAAACAATAGCAACATGGAGCATTTTGTATCTTTTTCCTTCCAGACATGCGACTGAAAAAATTAATTGATGAACGAGAATCTTTACTCGAACAGGTAATCATAATTTTAATACTTCTTTGGGTATGCTTGTTTCCTTACAAATTACAAGGTCACATTTTTTCTTTGAACTGTATAAATGGCTTTATAGAGTTGAACTACGACAAATCTATGGACTTTATAAGAGAAAAAAGAACCGAACTAAGAGATATTTCTGTAAGGTTAAATGGTGCCGGATTGTATGCAGAGCTACACATCATATTATGTAAACATATTTTGAAGTGTTTCTATTTTAAAATAATAAAAGTGCAAGAAACTATTGGAAAATGGTTGGGCCCTGCTCCTATATTAAAACATGAAACCCTGAAAAATACATACCTTCACACATTTGTTAAAATGTTTATCACCCTTTTTTTCTTCTCAGAAAAGCAACCTTCAGTAATGTAGCCAAATACACAGTCTATAAAACATGTACAGTAAATCATTAAACAATTGGAGAGGAAAAAATAATATCAATATATCTCTTTCCAAACTGTGTCATAGAAAACAATGGAGTAACAAAACAGAGCTAGGGACAGACTGGAGGAATTCCTGTACAAACTTGAAAGAAGTGGGGACATGTGGGGAGGAAACTGAAGGGAAAAGTAGAAAGGGTCAAAACCATTGGGGAAGCTTGGAAACTATTTAAAACTACGATTCTAGAAGCTCAAAAAATATATATTTCGCAGGTTAGGAAAGGCACAAACAGGTATAGGAAAAAGCCTGCATGGTTAACAAACAAAGTAATGGAAGCTGTAAAACAGATCAGCCAATATCATAATGCCCCTATATAAATCAATGGTGTGACCTCATTTGGAATACTGTGTGCAGTTCTGGTCACCTCACCTTAAAAAGGATATTATAGCTTTGGAAAAAGTGCAGAAAAGGGCAACTTGAATGATAAAAGGGTTGGAACACTGTCCCTATGAGGAAAGGTTAAAGCGCTTAGGGCTCTTTAGCTTGGAGAAACGACGACTGAGGGGTGACATGATTGAGGTTTACAAGATTATGCATGGGAAAGAGCAGGTAGAGAAAGAGGTACTTTTCTCCCTTTCTCACAATACAAGAACTCGTGGGCGCTCCATGAAATTGCTGAGCGGTCGGGTTAGAACAGATAAAAGGAAGTAACTCCTTACCCAAAGAATGATTAACACTTGGAATTCACTGCCACGGGAAGTGGTGGCGGCTAGGACGGCTTCAAAAGGGAATTAGATAAGCATATGGAGCAGAGGTCCATCAGTGGCTATTAGCCACAAGGTATAGATAGGGACTCTGGGGCAAGTGATGCTCTGGCATCTTGGTGCTTGGGGGGGTGTCAACAGTGGGAGGGCTTCTAATGTCCTGGCCCCACTGGTGGACCTCCTGATGGCACTGGTATTTCTGGCCACTGTGTGATACAGAGTGTTGGACTGGATGGGCCTTTGGCCTGATCCAACATTGGCATCTCTTATGTTCTTATGTTCTTAAGTCCCATGGAGTGTAGAAATATCTGAAATCTAAAAAAAAATAAACTCATCAGGATTAAAACTTCCAAAAACAACACAAACAATTCTTGTTACTTTAAGAAAAGAATACCTACTGAATTCTCAGTGGCTGTTAGGAGTTACTAGGCAACCACAACAATATTGCCCAGCCTTTGACTCAGCTCATCGAGAGCTTCCGGTGGGTGGATCGGCGATGGCGGTCGCTCTCCTTGAAGCGCGAGGAGGTGACTAGCACAACTTCGGCTTGGAGGGCTTTTGAGGGTTAGCCTCTTCGACAGCTCGAAGCCGTGGAATAGAGGCTTCCCTCCGCCCTGATGGTCCAGCCGATGGGTGACCTATGGGTGTTAGCCAATCTGACCGGGACAGGTGCAGGAGATCAAGCGGAATAGCGATAGAAGAGAGCGAGGTCAGAAGTGACCAACAGTGAACGTGAGTTTTTGTAAAGCGAAGCCCCACCCCCCGTGGAGAAAACGGAGTGCAGGGAGGGACGCCTCCTGAGCGATTGAATAGATCAAAGAAGCGAAGGGAGGGAGAGGGGAGAGAAACAGCGTTACATTTTGAGAGACTTACTTGAGCTTGGATAGAGAAACCGCGAGTCTTTCGAGCTCTGAAACAGAGGTGTTGAATTGTAAACAAAGAGAGAACATGGCAGTTCCACGAGGGAAAATAAAACCAAAAGGCAGCCAGAGTCCAAGATCAGAAGAGGGAGCAGACGTCATGAAGACGTTAGCGGATATGCTAAAACCAGTATTGGAGCAGCTCGGTGGTATTAACCAGCAACTGGCCACACTAAACCAAAACTTTGCCTCGCAGCAGCGCCAGCTGGCAGAGACGGAGGAAAAAGTGGAGCAGGCAACTGAGAAGCTGGTAGAGATGGACACCGGGAACAAGAAGATGAGGAAAAGAGTGACAGAGGTGGAAATAAAACAAAAGCTGCAGGAAAACCGTTTAATTCAGCTGCAAATGGAGAAAGCAAACATGACTCTCAGATTTCAGGGACTGCCTGAAAAAGAAAAAGAAGATTTGAAGAAGACTCTGGGAAAGATCATCGCTCCAGTAACAGGCTTATCAGCGGATAAAATAATAAAAGATATAGAGTCTGCCTATCGGGTATACTCTAATTACATTTTTAAAAATAGCCTGCCTGTGGAGATTGTAGTCAAGTTTGCAAGAAGACAGACCAGAGATGTTATATTAAAGGCAACTCCGGCAAAGCCACTGAAATTTGGGAATACAAATATTAAGACTCTAAAAGACATCCCATTTGAAATCCGCCAAAAGAGGAAAAGCTACAAAGAATTAATCTCATTTCTTCAGACAAAC
>NW_015174293.1:174677-221922 GCF_001447785.1 Gekko japonicus
TATATATATATATATTGCCCAGCCTTCCAAGCCTTGGTTTCTGTAAAACAAAGTTGTGGGGTGTCAGGAGTGGACTGAGAGGCCAAAACAGCCCTGGAAATTGCCCTGCCCACACAACTTTCATGTTTTCTGATGGAGGAGGACTTTCTAGGGACAGACCCAGCAGCAGCTGCCAGAATCTCACAGCCCACACGTCTCAGCCTAGCCTGCTGGCATCGCAAAAATGTAAAGACCCCGAGGGGGGGGGGGAACAGGAGAATTTTGAAGAAAAACAGATTACACACACACACACATACACACACATTTTTTTCCATAGCATTGTTTTTAGTGTTTCCAATGAAAAATAGGGGGAGCACTGAACAGACTTCTGTGACATATTTTTCCCTCTTCAAATGAGCAGAATGCTTCTTAAAGGACTTTCATGCTCAAAATATGTAATATGAAAAAGTCTGAGGCTTTTTCCAGTTCTTGCAATGGAAAAATCAGGGGACTGGGGCACACGGGGAAAACCCACGGATGAGAGAAAAACCTCTTTAATAAAAGCATTTACTTATTCCAAACAAATAGCATGGAAAGGACTGAGGGCTTTTTCAGTTTTTCCAGGGGAAATATTGGGAAATTTGGGGAACTCAAAAAAACCCACAACCCTATGATTTGGAATGCATGGGAGGAAGGCAAGGTTTTCCTCGTAAAGTGTAGTATGGAATTTTTATGTCAATCTGCGGCACTAATGACAATTCCTTCTGTGGACATGTACAACATTTTCAAGGGTTTTTTAAAAAAAATAATTTGAGCAATAGTTAATATGTGTTAATGTGTTTGATGATAAGATATCATTAAAGAGTTCAGTGTTCTCAGTGTTAACAAGGGTTAACTATATTCAGTTATGCTGGTAGTCCTACTTAATGTGATTGTATGCGAATGTTTCAGTCCAAATAATACATTCTAAAGGCTGTTTACTACAAAATTCATTTTCTACCTTCAAATTTATTTTAACTCTCAAATGGCAAAAAAGAAAAGAAAAAGACAGACGTGCTCCCGGCAGCCGAGAGTGCAGCCGTTGGCAGTGCTTTCTCAATTACTGGATATCCTTGCAGTTTTCCTGGTAGAAAACCGTCCTCTTACTTATAAATTTAATATGCCAAATATTTCATAAATGCACCAAATGGGAGCCAGCATGGTATAATGGTCAAGACTGTAAACGCTATGTAGTTGGTAGAAGAAATGTAGGTGGAGGGGTTTTTTCCCTGTATTTTTGCACGTTTAGTGTTTGTGTGTGTGTGTGCTCCTGTGCCCGGAAGCCATGGCGACCTCTGGCAACTCCTCCTGGGGCACGGAGGACATTCAGAGGAGTGGCTTGGTAGCCTGCCTCTGGCCTCCTGGCTCTGGTATTCTCTGGAGGTCTCCCATCCAAATCCTTGCCGGGGTCGGCCCTGCTTAGTGTCTTGAGATCTGACGAGGTCAGGGCAAGAAATTTAGGTTTGATAAGCGGGTGAGTATTGCACAGATTTGAATTTTTCACCAGGCTCCCCCTCCCCCCCCCCGAAAAACCCCTACCACGCCACCCCGTGTACATAACCTGGCAACGGCAGCCCAGCCAAGGGGTGGCCCCGGGGGAGGGGGCCTGCCCACCAGGCAGCCACCACCAGGCAGCCCATCCAGACTTTTCCCAGGGAGAGGCTATTGGGGTAGAGAAGACGGGAAAGAGGGCGGCACAGGAACAGATGAACAGGCCTGAAGGAGGAGAAGACAGAGACCCAGCAGCCATGGTCGCTGCCCCATTGGCCCAGCCCTGGAGGCCACTGTGCCGCTGAGCCCAGCTCTGCGCTACTGGCCTGGGGTGCTCGCTCCGGATCGCTGGAGATTTAGGGGGTGGAGCCCAAGGAGGGCGGGGCTTCAGGAGGGGAGGGGTGTTCAGTGGGGTATAACGCCATAGAGTCTACCTTCCAGGGGAACGGACCTCTGCCGTCAGGAGGTCTCCAGCCCCCACCCGGATGCTTTTTAACTTGTTCATTAATGATTTGGAGTTCGGAGTAAGCAGTGAAGTGGCTGAATTCGCGGATGACACGAGATTGTTCAGGGTGGTGAGAACCAGGGAGGATTGTGAGGCACTCCAAAGGGATCTGTCCAGGATGGGCGAGTGGGCGTCAACATGGCAAATGGGGTTCAATGTGGCCAAGTGCAAGGTGATGCACATTGGGGCCAAAAATACAAATACACGTTGATGGGGTCCAAACTGGCGGAGGCTGACCAACAGAAAGAGATCTTGGAGTCGTAGTAGTAGATAACTCACTGAAAATGTCGAGACAGTGTGCGACTGCAATAAAAAAGGCCAACGCTATGCTGGGGATTATTAGGAAGGGAACTGAAAACAAATCAGCGAGTATCATGATGCCCCTGTATAAATCGATGGTGCAACCTCATTTGGAGTACTGTGTACAGTTCTGGTCACCACACCTCAAAAAGGATATTGTAGCATTGGAGAAAGTGCAGAAAAGGGCAACTAGAATGATAAAAGGGTTGGAGCATTTTCCCTGTGAAGAAAGGTTACAGCGCTTGAGGCTTTTTATCTTGGAGAAACAACGGCTGAGGGGTGACATGATCGAGGTTTACAACATTATGTATGGGATAGAGCAGGTAGAGAAAGAAGAACTTTTTTGCCTTTCTTCCAAGAACTCGTGGGCACTCAATGATATTGCTGAGCAGTCGGGTTAGAATGGATAAAAGGAAAGTACTTGCCATTGTTGTCATTCAGTCGCACAGTCAAGTCTGACTCTTCGTGACCCCATGGACCACATCACGCCAGGCCCTCCTGTCTTCCGTCATCCTCCGGAGTTTGCTTAATTTCATGTTGGTTTTTAGTGGCCACTCCATGTCAATCAACAGGTAACTGCATTTTTCATGAAGATAGGGTGTTCTTGCACACCTATCCTACTTCCATTCCCAAAGTAAATTCTTTCACAGATCGGTGGAGATGGCGTTGCCCTCTTTCTGTCCTGAACTGGTACCCTAACAGGAAAGTCAGTGGCATTGCTTAGATGGCAAGCACCCCCTTAACTTCTATTTATCTTGGACTGAGGATTTTCATAAATCGGAGGTGATGTTTGTTTCCTGTTGTAGTTTCTCCTTTGGGAGAAGATCAGCCCTATCTTCTTTTGTTGTTCAGTCACACAGTCGAGTCCGACTCTTCGCGACCCCATGGACCAGCTCCCGCCAGGCCCTCCTGTCTTCCACTGTCCTCTGAAGTTGGCTCAATTTCATGTTCGTTGCGTCGATGACACTGTCCAACCATCTCATCCTTTGCCGTCCCCGTCTTCTTTGACCTTCAATCTTTCCCAGCATCAGGGTCTTCTCCAGTGAGTGCTCCCTTTTCATTTGGTGGCCAAAGTATTTGAGCTTCAGTTTCATTATCTGGCCTTCCAGGGAACAGTCAGGGTTGATTTCTTTTAGGATTAACTGATTGGATCTTCTTGCAGTCCAAGGGACTCTCAAGAGTCTTCTCCAGCACCATAATTCAAAAGAATTTATTCTTCAGCGCTCGGCCTTCCTTATAGTCCAGCTCTCGCAGCCATACATGACTACTGGGAATACCATTGCTTTGACCATGCGGACTTTTGTTGGCAGGGTGATGTCTCTACTTTTTATCATGCTGTTTAGGTTCGCCATCGCTTTCCTCCCAAGGAGCAGGCGTCTTTTAATTTCATGGCTGCAGTCACAGTCTGCGGTGATTTGGGATCCCAGGAACGTGAAGTCTGTCACTACTTCCACAGCTTCCCCTTCTATTTGCCAAGGAGTGATGGGGCCGGATGCCATGATCTTAGTTTTTTTGATGTTGAGCTTCAAGCCCACTTTTGCGCTCTCCTCTTTTACCCTGAGCAAGAGGCTCTTGAGGTCCTCTTCACTTTCTGCCATCAGAGTGGTATCGTCTGCATATCTGAGGTTGTTGATCTTTTCCCCAGCAATCTTAATTCCCGCTTGTGATTCATCCAGGCCAGCATTTCGCATGATGTACTCTGCATATATATTAAATAAGCAAGGCGACAATATACATCCTTGTCGTACTCCTTTTCCTATGCTGAACCAATCAGTTGTTCCATATCCGGTTCTAACTGTCGCTTCTTGGCCCTTATACAGGTTTCTCAAGAGACATGTGAGGTGGTCTGGTACTCCCATCTCTTTAAGGCCCTGCCATAGTTTGTTGTGATCCACACAGTCAAAAGCTTTAGCATAGTCAATGAAGCAGAAGTAGATATTTTTCTGGTACTCTCTTGCTTTCTCCATAATCCAGCGAATGTTGGCAATTTGATCTCTAGTTCCTCTACCTCTTCGAAACCCAGCTTGTACTTCTGGTAGTTCTCTATCCACGTACTGTTGAAGCCTAGCTTGTAGGATCTTGAGCATGACCTTGCTAGCGTGTGATATGAGTGCAATTGTGCGATAGTTTGAACATTCCTTGGCATTGCCCTTCTTTGGGATTGGAATGTATACTGACCTTTTCCAATCCTGTGGCCACTGTTGCGTTTTCCAAATTTGCTGGCAAATGGAGTGCAGAACTTTAACAGCATCATCTTCTAAGACTTTGAATAGCTCAACTGGAATACCATCACCTCCACTAGCTTTGTTGTTAGTAATGCTTTCTAAGGCCCATTTAACTTCACATTCCAGGATGTCTGGCTCGAGGTCAGTGATTATACCGTCGTGGTTGTCAAGGACATCGAGGTCTTTCTTGTATAGTTCTTCTGTGTATTCTTGCCATCTTTTCCTAATCTCTTCTGCTTCTGTTAGGTCCCTACCGTTTTTGTCCTTTATCATGGCCAGCTTTGCATGGAACGCTCCCTTGATTTCTCCAATTTTCTTGAAGAGATCTCTAGTCCTTCCCATTCTATTGTTTTCTTCTATTACTTTGCACTGTTCATTCAGGAAGGCCTCCTTATCTCTCCTTGCTGTTCTCTGGAAATCTGCGTTCAGTTGGGTAAATCTTTCCTTTTCGCCTTTGCCTTTCGCTTTCCTTCTTTCCTCTGCTATTTGTAAAGCCTCATCAGAAAGCCACTTTGCTTTCTTACATTTCTTTTTCTTTGGGATGGTGGTGATTGCTGCCTCCTGTACGATGTCACGAACCTCTGTCCATAGTTCTTCAGGCACTCTATCTATCAAATCCAGACCCTTGAATCTATTCTTCACCTCTACTGTATATTCATCAGGGATGCGATCTAGGTCAAACCTGAATGGCCTCGTGGTTTTCCCAATTTTCTTCAGTTTAAGTCTGAATTTTGCAATGAGTAGCTCATGATCTGAACCACAGTCAGCTCCAGGTCTTGTTTTTACTGACTGGATAGAGCTTCTCCATCTTTGACTGCAAATTATATAGTCAATCTGATTTCGGTGTTGCCCATCTGGTGATGTCCATGTGTAGAGTCGCCTCTTAGGTTGTTGGAAAAGGGTGTTCGCTATGACCAGTGTGTTCTCTTGACAAAACTCTGTTAACCTTTGCCCTGCTTCATTTTGCTTTCCAAGGCCAAACTTGTCTGTTATTCCAGTTACCTTTTGACTTCCTACTTTAGCATTCCAGTCCCCTATGATGATGAGGACATCATTTTTTGGTGTTAGTTCTAGGAGGTGTTGTAGGTCTTCATAGAACCGGTCCACTTCAGCCTCTTCTGCATCAGTGGTTGGGGCATACACTTGAATTACTGTGATGTTGAATGGTTTGCCTTGGAATCGGACAGAAATCATTCTGTCATTTTTGAGATTGTATCCCAGTACTGCCTTTTGCACTCTCTTGTTGACTATAAAGGCCACACCATTTTTTCTACGAGATTCCTGGCCACAGTAGTAGATATAATGGTCTTCTGAGTTAAATTCGCCCATTCCTGTCCACTTTAGTTCACTGATTCCTAGGATATCGATGTTCAGTCTTGCCATCTCATTTTTGACCACGTCAAGCTTACCTTGATTCATAGATCTTACATTCCAGGTTCCTATGCAGTATTGTTCTTTGCAGCATCGGACTTTCCTTTCACCATCAGACACATCCACAACTGAGCGTCCTTTCGGCTTTGGCCCAGCCGCTTCACTCTTTCTGGGGTTACTTGTACTTGTCCTCTGCTCTTCCTCAGTAGCATATTGGACACCTTCCGACCTGAGGGGCTCATCTTCCGGCGTCATATCTTTTAGCCTTTTGATACTGTCCATGGGGTTTTCTTGGCAAAAATACTGGAGTGGGTTGCCATTTCCTTCTCCAGGTGGATCACGCTTGGTCTGAGTTCTCTGCTGTGGCCTGTCCGTCTTGGGTGGCCCTTCACGGCATAGCCCACAGCTTCATTGAACTGCGCAAGCCCCCTCGCCACGACAAGGCAGTGATCCATGAGGGGCCACAAGTGATGGGCCACTACATAAAAGTGCCTAACATCTGGTGACACTCTGGACAAAACTCTATGGTAGAATTAGCTTCAAACCATAGAGTTTTGCCCCCAAAACAGAGTGTAGCCCCCACGATGTCACCAATATGTGTATGTCACTTTCGGGTGATGTAGGCACGTCACTGACATCCCTGACGTGTACGTCACCTGGAGGGGGCATAGGAACGTCACGCTTCTTCCCTCCCCTCTCTTCGAGCCTCCTTGTAAGTCCACCGCCGGCTTGTGGGCCAGACTTGGCAACCCTACTTTTCTCGTAGGGCTTGGTCCCCAGGCCCCTGATCATCCTTGATCCCGGTCAAACGAGCGGGATGATCCACTGCCAAAAGGAGGCAAATTAGAGCCGGAGCAAAAAGAACCGCGGGAGTGCAATCTGACGTGCCCCCACGGCTCTATGCTCTGGCAGCTGATCAAATGTTGTGCAGCAAACCGGCAGTAGCACAGTTGTGCGCATGCGTGGGATGGGGAACGGCGCTGGCTGCGACGGGCTACCAGCGCTTCCCCGACCAGACGCCTGGAGTTGCCGCACATCATCCGGAAGGTAGTGCTCTGTTGCTAGTACCTTTTAAATGTGCATTTTCGGGCCGAAGGGACGGATCGGGGATGGGTGCGTGATGCTTCCCAGATGTTGCGGTGTGCTTGATGCGCCCCCGATCTGTCCCTCTTGCGGGGCAAATCCTCCTGTGTGACCGGGGCCCTCATTGCTCTCTTCTGTTTGGAGGCTAAGGCCTTCTACGGCTGTTACCTGCTAGCACTGAAACCTCTGAATATGGAGGTTCTCATTAGTCACTATGGCTAGTAGTTATTGACAGACCACTCCTCCGTGAATCTCTCTAACCCACCTTTAAAGCCACCTGTGCACAGGGTCATCACTATATCCACTACTAACTCCAAACCAGTGGCACCAATGGTCCAAACAAGATAGGACCAGGCCAGACAGGACTCTGAAAGAATATTCAAGTACTGACCCCTGCACTCTCTTGTTGACTATAAAGGCCACACCATTTTTTCTACGAGATTCCTGGCCACAGTAGTAGATATAATGGTCTTCTGAGTTAAATTCGCCCATTCCTGTCCACTTAAGTTCACTGATTCCTAAGATATCGATGTTCAGCCTTGCCGTCTCCTTTTTGACCACGTCAAGCTTACCTTGATTCATAGATCTTACATTCCAGGTTCCTATGTAGTATTGTTCTTTGCAGCATCGGACTTTCCTTTCACCATCAGACACATCCATAACTGAGCTTCCTTTCGGCTTTGGCCCAGCCGCTTCACTCTTTCTGGGGTTACTTGTACTTGCCCTCTGCTCTTCCTCAGTAGCATATTGGACACCTTCCGACCTGAGGGGCTCATCTTCCGGCATCATATCTTTTAGCCTTTTGTTACTGTCCATGGGGTTTTCTTGGCAAAGATACTGGAGTGGGTTGCCATTTCCTTCTCCAGTGGATCACTCTTGGTCTGAGTTCTCTGCTGTGGCCTGTCCATCTTGGGTGGCCCTTCACGGCATAGCCCACAGCTTCATCGAACCGCTCAAGCCCCCTCGCCACGACAAGGCAGTGATCCATGAGGGGGCCTATCTTCTAAGGATGTGTTGTTTTTTAAAAGACAATCCTCAGGGGTAAGGAGGCACCGTGGGGTCTCACAGCTCATTCTCCCAGGGGAGCAGCCACTGATGCCGTTTGTCACTCAGTCCTGTCTGTGGAGACAATTTGCAGTGCAGCCTTGTTGAAGTCTGTCCATTCATCCATCCATGCACACATATCATTGCTGTAAAGACAAGCCGGCATCCTTGTGTATGGCCGCCTTTGGGAGGGAAGTCTCCAGCAGATCGTGGCAGCCAGTCAGGAGTGTGGCTGTCCGGCCATCAGGTGTGCACTGGGGCTGTCGAGACTGCAGCAGCCCACGAACCTTCCGTACTCTCCCGGTCTGGTCTCCAGTTGCTTCCACCTTCTGTGGTTGCTTACGTGGCTGCAAGTGGGGGGAAGGAGAGGAATTGGAAAGGAGGCAGTGCCTCTACCCCAGGTCCCAGCGAGAGGTCTGTCTTGCCGGCAGCAGCCCCCAAGTGGCCTCCAGCCACACAGCGGAAGAGGCGCTGCTGTCCCTGACCTCCACCTCCTCCTGGCTTGGCACTGTGGAGCACATTGCGAGGACACACTCACGGGGGTGCAGGCGAAACGGGAGGGGGCAGGCACCCTCCCCACAATTGCCAAACATGCTGCCCCCCACACACATACACACACAGCCCTCCCCACTGAGTGCAGGGGAGGGGAGGGCAGCAGTCAGCTGCGGAACCAGGGAGGGTGCACTACTGTCAGGTGGGGGGACCCTGAGGGGCGCTCCATGGTCGCAAGACCCTATACATGTTCGCAGAGGCATTGTTTCCACTGCCACTGACTACAGTGGGTGGGCTGACCACCCACAGCACAGTCTTGGTGTCTGGCTGCCTCTCCGCCACGGCCTGGTCGTATGGCACACCCTGTGCCTTGAGCACCCTCTCACCTGCCTTCTCAGTGGGGCTGAAGGATGGACAGCTCTGTTCACGCAGCATGGAGGAGAGGCGCATTGCGCGTACCAGCCACGGAGCCTCCCTGTACACAGGCAGCAAATCTGGGAACACCATTCCTGGGAAGCAGCCTCAACTCACACAGGAGTGCTTCGGTCCATTTTGGAGGCTGTTGGGGCTCAGCAGCACCAGTGGCCACTGAGATGGTCGTGGTGACACGGCACGGAGGAGGGGTACAGGGCGGGCCCCCTGTGGGGGTACCGCCCACAAGGCCATCACGTCCCCCCCCCACCGTCCAGAATAGGGCCATTGGGTAGCAGGGCAGTGGAAGGGTGGATGGGAACTGAGCCCCCCCCCCCTCCCAGCACGAGGGACACGCATGCTGGAGCAACAGGCGAGAGGCAGCAGCACTAGCAGGTGGCTGACCAGTGTCCCGTCCTGGGGGAGGAGGGGGCCCGACAGCCAGCCCAGAGCCATGGCCCAGGAGTGTTTTCTCACTGCCCCACAGGTCTGGGCACAATGAAACCCAGCAGGCAAGGGGGGCACGTGGTGGCTCTTCCTGCCACCCCCGCTGCCTGGCATATGATGAGCAAGTGATGCATTATGTGGGGCAAATAATCCAGCTTCAAATATACCGATAGAATCTGAGCTGGCCACAACGGACCAGGAAAAAGACCTTGGGGTGGCAGTGGACAGCCTGATGAAAATGTCATCCCCGAGTGCAGCTGCTGTGAAAAAGTCAAATTCCATATGCTGACTATAATTAGAACAGGAACAGAGGACAAAATTAATGCTATCATCCTGCTCTCATCCAAATCTATGGAGGGATCATACTTGGAATATTATGTGTGCTTCTGGTCACTGTGCCTGAAAAAGAATGCCATAGAGCTTGAAAAGGTGCAGAAGAGAGCAACCAGAACGATGGGGGGGGGGGCCCTGGAGCAGGGGCCCTATGAGGACTGGTTAAAATGCTCGGGGGCTGTTTAGCCTAGGAAGAAAGGGAACTGAGGGGAGGCATGACAGAGGTCTGTAAAATGATGTATGGTCTGGGAGAGTCTCTTGACAGCAGGGAGCAGCTTTTCTCCCTCTGTCAGAAGACCAGAACCTGGAGCCGTCCACTGAAGCCGAAGGGTGGGAGATTGAAGACAGACAAAATGAAGTACAGATAGTGTATAGTTAAATTGTTGAGTTCACTGCCACAGGATGGTGGTCACAGCCAGAGTGGTTGAGCAGTGGAACAGACTGCCTCGGAAGGTGGTGGAGGCTCCTTCGCTGGACGTTTTCGAGCGGAGGCTGGACGGCCATCTTTCGGGTATGTCGTAGGGCTCTCTTTCGGCTCTGCTCCTGCAGAGTGCAGGGGGTTGGACTAGATGACCTGCAAGGTCCCTTCCAACTCTCACATTCTATGATTCTATTTGTTATAGTTTTAGTTAAAAGATAAAAGCATAATGACGGACTCCTGCCATTCCGCCCTGGGTGTGTCGTCAGTGATTGCACTTGGTGCAGTTGCTGCTGCACATGCCAAGTGACCGGGAATGCCCATCCAAATTCTGCCTGCCAGTGACTCTGTTCCAAGGCACGTTGTTGGCTTATTTCTCAAAAAGGTGATTACATTGTTTATGGTTTGCAGATCAGAAAACTAAAAGCACAACTGGAAGAAAAGGAGACCAGTAACAGTGATAATTTGCATTTGGAAGATGGAATATTAGAAAATGGCACAGAAACACATGTGATTGATATTCAAAGTAAGATTCCTTCCATATTCAGTATTCTGTATTTAGTATTCAGTAATACTTAACTTATTTCCATTGGTGTAATCAGTACATCAAATAAATTAATATTTGTCATTAAGATTAGAAATGGCTGTCTTGCCTGCCCTTACCATTTGTTACAAGTTACCACTGGCCCAAACTGCTCCTCCCCTGGGATATCCGGGACTATTGGCTGCTTGAGAAAGCCAGTTGCCAGTTAATCTGTCAGAAGAGAATTCTTGCATCATATGAAATCAAATGGATAATCTTTCTTCTGTTGTCAAGGAGATGTGGGCAGAAATGCTGACGGTATGGTCAAAGATGACTGATGTAAATAATAGGATTCCGGGTGGCAATACGCATACGCACTTGGAAATATGATGCATTAATTTTCATCTGGTTAGTAAGGCTTCATCAGTGAGTCCTAAGAATTAGGGGAGCACATTGGAAGGTTTCTAAGGATGAGTGTTCAGTGCAATGCAGCCAAAGGGCTCAGGTTTCACTTCCAGGATGAAGACTAAAAATAGACTAAAAACGGACAGAGGTTCAGTGGTACATCCCCTAGGCTTGACTTATTAACCATTGTAGTCTGAGAAACATTAGATTTAATCACTGGAAAATGCTGACACGTGAACTGCCCCATATTTACAGTATAGATATTTTATAATGTGATTGTTTTAATGTCCATGGATTGTATAACTAGAACCTCATAAAGAATTGTTTTGATTGCTGTCACAACATTTTTAATTTCTTTAGGAGATGTAAATAGACAAGTCAGTGATCTCAAGTTTAAACTTGCAAAGGCTGAACAAGAGATTACTGCGCTGGAACAGAATGTAAGTTATGGGACTCTCTTGTTGTTTCTTATCTAAAAATGCTGTGGAGGAAACCTCTGATGCCCTGGCCCTAAGCACGTATGCGACAACTCCTCCTGAAATGCAAAGTGGAACAGACTTTGATCTAAATTTCAAACCTGGGTACCTCGATACAAAATGCAGTTTTTCGAATATGAAAAGGTCACTGTTGGCGTATGGCTTATTCTTGCTGCTCTTCAGTCGTGGAGCTGTCCATTGGTGGGCTGGCCTCTGGCTGGCAACGGCCGCTCCACAGCCCACGGCTCTGAATGGGCAGGGTGACTTCTGGGTCCTCCAGAGGCATGCTCCGAACAACAGATCTTTGTCTGCGTTAAAAAAAATGTTGTAGAATCCTTTCTCCACTGTGTGCAACAAGTTAGTATTTACCTAGTTTTGAGCCATTTGTTTGGCAGGCTCATATTTTTCATGGCTCTGCCAGTTTAAAATTCAATACATAAATGTACAGTTTAGAAGAGAGTATTCAGTTATGACCTTGTTCTGGCAGTGACTCTGAATACATGTCTTCACTCAGATACATTGAAGTAATCGTCCCGGATTAGAAAGCAATTCTGGGGTTTAGAGTACCTGGAAAAATATCTGTGGGCAAAGAGCATGGGACAGATCAAGCCTATATGCTTTGTGAAGAGGTCTGCCAATAAAAAGTGATGGTTACTGGGTTGCCAACATGAAAAAAAGATCACTAGAATTATTTTGTCCTACTTCTAATCTTACTGTTAAGTTCCTTTCACATTAGGTAATACGATTGGAAGGTCAAGTTACTCGTTATAAAACTGCTTCAGAAAATGCAGAAAGGATAGAGGATGCACTGAAAGCAGAAAAACGAAAACTCCAAAGAGAGGTAATCCATACACCTAACTAAGTGAAACTACAGTCTCCAGAATTAATTCTAGAAGACTAATTGCTGTTCCTCAGTTGATTGAATACAAAACTTGTTTTCAAGTTTCCACATAAAGGTAACCCCACTATGATTTCAGTGTTTCCTAAGCCAATAAATGCAAATATGCTCTTATACTTGGATGTTCAAGGTGTGTACTTTCTGCTACAGGAACAGAGCCACCAGCTTCCAGAGCTGTTACTGCACCCCCATGGGGGAAATATGTGATAAAGCAGTGAGCACTACTTTCCCCCATTCCGGAATTTTAGTCTCTGAAGGAAATGAAAAATAGTTAGTTTCAACTGTCCAAAGAAGGCTTTACTATATCCAGATTTCCAAATAAATTAGCTCATTAAACAAACCCTGTTACTTTCCCTTTTTGCTATTTTGGGTGAGAGCTGGCACAGTCTGCTCATTAGACTAGAACCCAGAAGACTTTAGATTCACTAGCTGACTTACGTAATCCACTTTGTCTTCTGCCTTAAAAAGAGACTGTTTCACAGGGCTGTTGCAGTGATGAATGAGCTCCTGAGGACTCTGTATCCAATCTGTATATAATGTCTTTTCCCATTTATTTTCAGCTTCGTTCAGCATTGGATAAAACAGAAGAGCTTGAAATCAGCAATGGCCATCTACTTAAAAGGCTTGAGAAGATGAAGGCCAATCGGAGTGCTTTGTTTTCTCAGCAGTAGATGCCACCAGCTTTCACTGGAAACCACTTGACTAAAGGGCAACTGTTCTGCAAAGGCTCACGCTTGTATCTGGGATGTTTTGTTGTGTTTCAGGCCTTTTGAGAAGAGCAAACATCTGACATTTGCCATGTTCTGCCAGACTGAGGTTCTCCCTGCACAGAGTCAAATCTGCTTCACTATATGCATAAAAATAACTGCTTCCGGTTTTTGCTCTGGAAGAAGGGTGCCCTGCCACTCTCGAAGCGCCTGCAGTTCAGCACCTGCATGCCGTTCAACAAGCACACTGGGCATCCTGCAGAATCCTCATCCGAAAAGACACGGCAGCTGGCAGCTGGCTGTTGACGTTTTGGGAATGGTCGTGAAAGTATAAAAGGGAACTTGGATTTTCTTTATTTATCATTAAATAAAAGGGAAATGAATAATTTTCGGATTTCCCCCTTGCGGCAGTATCTCCAGCAATAGTGACCGTGGCAGCAGCCTCTTCTTCATTGACAAAGCACTGTGGAACCACAAGCCATTACGAAGCAAAACTCCTCTTCAGTGGAAGTCATGGAAGCATCCTGTCTCGGAAGCAAAAGTGACCTTAAATGACTTTGCTAATAAAAGTTAGCAGCTGTGGAGAGAAATTTTTGCACCTGTTCAGTCATAAGACTGTTTTACTTCAAGGTCAACAGGCAATAGCTTCACCTAAAGAAATTGCAGCGTTTTATTTGTATTTAATCTTGTGTCTAGAAATAAAGTAAATGATTTCTTTTAAATGTCATGTTGCAAAAAATTAAATAAGTAAAACTGAAATCCCGTATTTTCAAAATGTATTTTCATTTCACGGGAGGAAGGAGGCGTGGGGCAGCCCAGTCTCGTTCGATCCCAGAAGCTCAGCAGGGTCGGTGCTTGGAAGGGAGGCCACCCAGGAAGACTCTCCAGAGGAAGGCGCTGGCACAACACAACACACCACACCACCTCCTCCTTCTCACCGGCCTTGGAAGCAGGGATCCCCGCAAGTCAGCTGCGATTTGACAGCACTTCACACACACACAGACACACACACTTCATTTCATATTCTATTTATTATCCACACTAGTTTATGCTAAAGATAAACAAAATATGTGAAAGGTAAATCAAGTAACTTGCAAAATGTTAGCCCATTGATTCCCAAAGGTAGCATTCCAGCATAGTCGGGTGTCCACCAAAGTGCCCACTTGCTTCTTGAGTCTTGGCAGTAAAATCCAAAGGATCCTGAATACAACAGCAAAACACAGGGGGGCACAAGGGGGTGTGTGTCTCTCTCGCAACCAGCAGGATGGACCAGAAAAGTACGGAGCCTCATCCCAGGCCTCCCATCGCCACAGGCCCTCAGCCTCGCTACTGAAGCTGCTTCGTGTGCGTTGGGTAGTCGCAGCAGAAGACCACAGAGTAGTATTTTAATCTGAAAAAGCAAGACAACATCTTGCTCATAAGACATTGTTTGCTTATGAATGTGTTGCCAGTTGGTTGCCAGTTTGGTGTCGTGGTTAAGTGCGCAGACTCTAATCTGGGAGAACCGGGTTTAATTCCCTACTCCTCCACTTGCACCTGGCTGGGTGATCTTGGGCAAGCCGTAGTTCTGATAAGAGCTGCGCTTGAAAAAACCATTTCTGTCAAGAGTTCTCTCAGCCCCACCTACCTCACAGGGTGTCTGTTGTGGGGAGGGGAAGGGAGAGGAGTTTGTAAGCCACTCTGAGACACCTTTGGGTGGTGAAGGGCGGGGTATAAATCCAATCTCTTCTTAGTTCTGGTTATTATTTATTACTTATCATATGGCAGAGTTACACACAGGAAGCATATAATAATATAAAATATGTAACTAAGTTGATACAACGGGTATGCAGACTGATTGGCAGTCCCCCTAAATTCTACTATCTTAAGTTTTCAGTCCATTTAATCACAGCTGGGGAGAGTTCAAAGAGCTCCATCACATCTCCCTGGAAAGCACGACACTCACATTCCTGTGACAGATGGAAAATAGTTTGGCAGGCTGCACCACAATCGCATTCGGGTCCTGGTATTTTGCCCCATGTAAACAATGGATCTGCACAACTGCCAAAGCCTGTTCGTATTCTATTAGCTGTCTTCCATAATTCAGGTGGCAAGTCAAATCCTGTGGTCCTCTCGTTGGTGTTTATCAGGTGCAACTGATTGCATCCATTCATTCCCTAGATTGAAATTTTGTGGTTGCAGGATTCGTGCAGATCTTATTGCTGGGTGTCGGGATCTTAGTCTGGATAGACCCGCATCGGCCATGTCCTTGTGTTTTCAGTGATCTTTCTATATTCACAAAGAGCATCTTGTCTTTGGAGCGATGTGGCACAATGTGGGTAGCCGATAGGTTGGGGGGTGGGTTTAATACCTCCACTGATGGTTCTCACTGGACGTCAGGTTTGTGGACATGGGGGCTGTTGGGCCTCACTGAAGCACCATATTCCGCAGCACCATATACACCAGCCCCAAAGCTGAGCATCGGAGTGTTGTGGCAGATGCACCCAAAGTTGTGATATTAGATGTGATGTT
This sequence comes from Gekko japonicus, assembly GCF_001447785.1. Taxonomy (NCBI): domain Eukaryota; kingdom Metazoa; phylum Chordata; class Lepidosauria; order Squamata; family Gekkonidae; genus Gekko; species Gekko japonicus. The sequence goes on from NW_015174293.1 coordinate 190,336, forward strand.
ACCATTACTGAGAGATGATATTAGATGTGGTCTTAGCATTATCGAAGGGTATCGGCAGTGCTTGGGGCCTGTCGCTGAGTCCAGCCTTACAGCTGCTATTCTTCTAGAATACTAGGATCATGGCATCTTCCGGATTGTTCTCACCTGAACACCCTTTCCCTTGAAAACTGAAACTGAACAGCATCTGTTCTCCAGACCAAAGGACCGATCCCTTCTTTCCTCCACTTCCTCAACAACAGGAAGGACGTTTTGAAAAAGACAGGAAGGAGGACATTTGAAAACAGTACTGAAGGTATAAAAGATTAAACGGGAACCTAAATTTTCTCCTTTCTGTTCTGTTGTATTGTCGTTGGCAGGGAGTGCCATTTGGAAGCAGCTGCTTACTGGAGACGCCTCCTTAGCTTGGAGCGTGCCAATATTCTGGGTATCTGTGGGGGGCTTTCTCTGTACCATAGATGTTCATGGAGCAGTGACTGGCTTGTTTAGTGTTTAAGGTGCTGTAGAGGTTTCTCCCTCCCCGTTTGTTGTTGGGAATAAAGAGATGTTTTCCAGTTCTCCTTGTAGTACCGTCTTTATCAGTTCAAGGCAGTGGTGAACTCTGGGGATGTTTTCCAATTATGTTCCATATGTTCCCCCAAGGGCACTCTGGTCGGGGGGCCAACATCTTTTGACTACCTCAGGCCTCAGGGACGTCAAATTTGTCAAGACTAGGGCCAGGGCCTTTTCAGTGGCGGCTCCTACCTGGTGGAATGAGCTCCCGGAGGAGATCCGGGCCCTGCGGGATCTTGCGCAGTTCTGCAGAACCTGCAAGATGGAGCTCTTCCGCCAGGCTTTCGAGTAGGAGCCGCTGCTGCTACTGTTCCATCAATGCACCGTCGCCAAAAATTAGCAGAGATACCATCAGGGTGCAAGTGGGCCCTGGGAAGAAGACTGGCTATCTGCTGCTTTGGAACTTACATCATTGGTCTGGATCCACCCTACCGGAACCCATCTTGGAACTGGGAACATCAGAGCACCAGGACTTTGTTGTACTATTGTTATGTTTTTATCTTGTCCTAATTGTTTTAATTATGGCTTTTGCCCCAATTGTTAGCCGCCCTGAGCCTTAGGGGAGGGCGGGATATACATTCAATTATAAATTTTAATATATATTTTTTTAAAAAAAAATTACCGCTCTAATTAGCACGGTTGTGAGAACCTGAGAAAGGAAGGTCCATGATGTGCCCCAATTTAGTATCGTCTTAAAATTTAAGAGAGGGAATGCTTATTAAATGTGCAGACAATACTAAATTGGGAAGGGTAGCAAATATGGCAGAAGAGAGAGTCGGTACAGGATGATCTTGACAGGCTGCAAAACTGGGCTAAAACAAATAAAATGAATTTCAATGGGGATAAATGTAAAGTTCTGCATTTAGGTAGGAAAAATCAAATGCATAACTATAGGATGGGGGAGACTTGTCTTGGCAGTAGTGTGTGCAAATTTATAGGGCAGAACAAAAAAACCAAGAATAAAGATGAAGGCCTTACAAGGTGCCAAAGAAAGAGCTGGGTAGGCGCCTGCAGATTGGCTCTCATACGACAGAGCAGCAATGCTGTGGCTAAAAGAATGGATTCCATTGGGAAACACCAGAGAGCATTAACTTTAGGGGGGGGGGGCATGAGCTATTACTGTTGCGATGCTCTATTGTGATGGCCAATGGCTATGTGCAATAAACTTTTGTACTGGACGGGGTACTCAACCGGCTGAAGGTGTGCCCGCACAGGCGTCCCGTCAGCAGGTTGTGTTGTTGTTGTTCAGTCACACAGTTGAGTCCGACTCTTCGCGACCCCATGGACCAGATCATGCCAGGCCCTCCTGTCTTCCGCCGTCCTCTGTAGTTGGCTCAATTTCATGTTTGTTGCATCTATGACAGTGGTCCAACCATCTCATCCTTTGCCGTCCCCGTCTTCTTTGACCTTCAGTCTTTCCCAGCATCAGGGTCTTCTTCTCCAGTGAGGGCTCCCTTCTCATTGAGTGGCCTAAGTATTTGAACTTCAGCTTCAGTCTCTGGCCTTCCAGGGAACGGTCAGGGTTGATTTCTTTTAGGATTGACTGATTTGTTCTTCTTGCAGTCCAAGGGACTCTCAAGAGTCTTCTCCAGCACCATAGTTCAAAAGAATCTATTCTTCGGCGCTCGGCCTTCCTTATAGTCCAACTCTCGCAGCCATACATGACTACTGAGAATACCATTGCTTTGACCATGCGGACTTTTGTTGGCAGGGTGATGTCTCTACTTTTTATCATGCTGTTTAGGTTCCCCATCGCTTTCCTCCCAAGGAGCAGGCGTCTTTTAATTTCATGACTACTGTCACAGTCTGCAGTGATCTGGGATCCCAGGAACGTGAAGTCTGTCACCACTTCCACGACTTCCCCTACTATTTGCCAAGGAGTGATGGGGCCGGATGCCATGATCTTAGTTTTTTTGATGTTGAGCTTCAAGCCCACTTTGGCGCTCTCCTCTTTTACTCTGAGCAAGAGGCTCTTTAGATCCTTTTCACTTTCAGCCATTAGAGTGGTATCATCTGCATATCTGAGGTTGTTGATCTTTTCCCCAGCAATCTTAATTCCCGCTTGTGATTCATCCAGGCCAGCATTTCGCATGATGTACTCTGCATATATATTAAATAAGCAAGGCGACAATATACATCCTTGTCGTACTCCTTTTCCTATGCTGAACCAATCAGTTGTTCCATATCCGGTTCTAACTGTCGCTTCTTGGCCCTTATACAGGTTTCTCAAGAGACATGTGAGGTGGTCTGGTACTCCCATCTCTTTAAGGACCTGCCATAGTTTGTTGTGATCCACACAGTCAAAAGCTTTAGCATAGTCAATGAAGCAGAAGTAGATATTTTTCTGGTACTCTCTTGCTTTCTCCATAATCCAGCGAATGTTGGCAATTTGATCTCTAGTTCCTCTACCTCTTCGAAACCCAGCTTGTACTTCTGGTAGTTCTCTATCCACGTACTGTTGAAGCCTAGCTTGTAGGATCTTGAGCATGACCTTGCTAGCGTGTGATATGAGTGCAATTGTGCGATAGTTTGAACATTCCTTGGCATTGCCCTTCTTTGGGATTGGAATGTATACTGATCTTTTCCAATCCTGTGGCCACTGTTGCGTTTTCCAAATTTGCTGGCAAATGGAGTGCAGCACTTTAACAGCATCATCTCAGGGGGTGGGGGTGGGGGTGGGGGTGCAGATCCAAATGGCTGCCCTCCGCCTTGGCTGAGAGCCCGGCAGAAGAAGGAAGAGCTCCGTCTCACAGGCCCTGCAGGACGGTCCCGGGCATTCCACCCCGGGGGGGGGGAGGGGGGGGCAGGGCCGAAAAAGCCCCAGCCCCCGTTGACACAAGGTGGACATCCTTCGGGCCAGGGACTGTCGGGACCTGCTGCTTCCTGAGAGCCAGTTTGGTGTCGTGGTGAAGTGTGCGCAGACTCTAACCTGGGGGAACTGGGGTTGCTTCCCCACTCCTCCTCCACTTGCACCTGCTGGATGACCTTGGGCAAGCCACGGTTCTGACGAGAGCTCTCTCAGCCCCACCTACCTCACAGGGTGTCTGTCTGTTCTGGGGGGGGGGGAGGAGTTTGTAAGCCCCCCCAAGACTCCGAGTGAAGGGCCATGGGGTATAAATCCAATCTCCTCCTCCTCGTCTTCTGAGAGCCAGTTTGGTGTAGTGCTTAAGTGTGCGGACTCTAATCTTGGAGAACCAGGTTTGATTCCCCACCCCTCCTCCACTTGCAGCTGCCGGGTGACCTTGGGCAAGCCGTAGTTCCATCAGAGCTGTCCTTGAAAAAGAGCCGTTTCTCTCAGAGCTCTCTCAGCCCCACCGACCTCACAGGGTGTCTCTGTTGTGGGGAGGGGAAGGGAAAGGAGTTTGTAAGCCGCTCTGAGACACCTTTGGGTAGTGAAGGGCGGGGTATAAATCCAATCTTCTTCTCCTCCTCTTCTTCCTCCTCTTCTGTGAAAATAAATGCTGACTGGTCCTTGTTGATCTTATTAGCTTCTGGTTTCTGGGGTGATGCGGCTGTGGGTGTTCTTTTTGTGCTGTGGAATAAGGTTTGGTGGGGGCAACAGACCGTTTCTCTCCCCCTTTGGTAGGGCCCCGGTTCTTGGGCGCCTGAAGCCAGGTTGAGAGCAGCAGGGGAAGACAGGGGCTGAATCCAAGGGAGAGCACCTGAGAGCCCACCTGCAGAGGTGAGGGTGACGAAACCTTGGTTTCGGCTGAGTTTCTCCGGGCCGCCCGGGACATGGTAGGTCCTAGGATGCAACCCCCGGAAGGCCGTGGTTTGTCATGACACTTCATGCTGTACGCTAACAAAGTCTTGCCTGATAGAGCTGTGGCAGTCCTTGAATGCAGCCGTTACGATAGAATCTGAACCCAGCAACATCAGAACTGAGCCTTGGTCATGATTAATTTGATCTGACCTCCTCCAAAGATGCAGACAAAAAGCGTTTGAGGGTTGTGATCTGTCATTCAGCACGGCCGAATAAGACCTGCGCGGGAGAACTTGGTGGGTGGCAGAGCAGGACTGCGGGTGACCACGGGGTGGAAGGCTCTCGGGGCAGAGGGCTGCCATTTGCAGTGTGCCACCACCTGGGGAGGGGAAGGGAGGGGGCAGGCAGGGGAGGCCGTTCCCACCAAAGGCACAGGGGGCAGGCAGGAGGGGCGAAGGGAGGGGCGAAGGAGGGCAGCGCACCGGCCAGCTGGGCCCAAGTGGGGGGTGGCTGAATCAGGGGCCGCGGTGCCAGCGGGCATTGTTGCCAGTCCTCCGGGGGGTCACTCATCATCTCGTTGAATCCCCTGAAATCTCCCTCCACAGCTGGAGCACCTGGGATTTCCGTGTCCTTGCCTGAAGCCAGAGATGCTCTTGGGCCTGGTCTTTTGCTTCTCGGCCAGCGGCCGTGTCTCTTTCACCTCCACGAGCAGGGTGCCCGTCTAAGACAACAGTGTGGTCAAGCCAAGAATAGCCTCCCAGGAGGACCAGTTCAGGCCATGAGCCATGTGACAGTGATGTGGATGGATCCAGAGGACCCAGCGTGAGGGGCCTGTGAGTCAGGCCGAGAGCAGGCCGGCCTCTGAAGCAGCCACAAGGAGTCCACACTGGTGGCAGAGGAGCGAGGGGAGTTTGTCTCTTCCTTAGTGACGAGGGGCTGGTGGCCGGGATGCAGGAGAGTTCCTGCTGCTAAAGAAAATCTTGGCGGCTCTAAGTATCTGCTTGCGCGGTCACGTCAGGACCCTTGTTAAACGCAGCGCCCGCTTCTCTGTGCACAGGCTGCTGTGGCCAGCAGGAAAGACGCGGGGCGATGTGAGTGCTGGTGGGGAGGGCTGTCCGGTCTAGCTTTGGATGAAAGATTTGGGGCAGGTTTACAAAGATGTAATAGCTGATTACAGACAGTAATTGTTTGTCTCCGCTGGATCCTGTCTGCAGTTGCTGTGACACAGTCGTTTGCGCAGACGGCCGTTTGCCCTGGGAGCCCTCAGGACTGTGGGCCAGAGGGCAGCTGACGGGCCAGGCTCCTCCCAGGGGATCCCATGCCCCTCCCCCCCCGGGCCCAAGACCTGCCCTGATTCCAAGCGCTCCTCTGCCTCGCGCCAGACTGGTCCCAGGTAGGCGGGATTCATCCCGTGCTCTGTCTGAATGACCTGCCCTGGTGATGTTTCCTTCGCCTGGTATTGCCCGGGGACTCTGCACCAGCGGCTTGGCTTGGCTTGGCTTACTCATGGTTGTTCCCAGGGCTACTTCTGGGCAGGAACGCACAGGAACGGAGTTCCGGCTGGCTTCAGAGTTGGCCACGCCCACTACGGCCAAAACCGCTGCGTGTGCCTGGCTACAGAGGGGAAGGCCTGGAGAGCGACACACACACACACACACACACACACCCCGGCGACTTCGAGGTGAGGGGGCCGGGGGGGGCCCTGGAAGGATCGGGGCGCCCAGGCAAGCCAAGAGAAGGCATGGAGTGTGGCCTAATAGGCGAATGAGCTGTGCTGTTGGGGGTGTGGCCTAATATGCTAATGGGTTTCTGCTGTTGGGTGTGGCCTATTATGCTAATGAGTTCCTGCTGGGCTTTTTCTACAAAAAAAGCCCTGGTTGTTCCAGATGACTAGTGCTAGTGGCTCATGTCAAAATTCAAGCCAGTGGTTAGTTGTCGTTTTTGATTTTGTCATAATGAGGCTTCCTGCCAGAGACCTTCTCCTCCCCACCTCCCAGCGAAGTCTCCCTCCGGCAGGCTTCTCGACCACTTGACTAGGGTGCAAATCCCACTTCCTCCAGAGCCGGCCATTCCTGGACAAACATGCTAATGAAACACAGCGTCGTCTGGGCCAGCAGATAGCGAGGCAGGTAAGCAGGGCTGTACGTGTGTGTGTGTGTGTGTGTGACGGTGTACTCTCCTAATTCTCGAGCTACAGTGGTGGGGGGGAGTGGCCTCCAAACACATTGGCAGAAAAGCAGAATACCAACACTGTTATCGGGGAAAAACCAGTGGGATGTTACTTGGGGGTAGTTCCAGCAAAGAAGGGGGAGAAAGAAGACTAGTTGGCCCCATATTGTTACCCCAGAATACAGCCTGAGCGCTCTGATCAAAAGAGAAATGTCCAATTTATGTTGCTCTTGGAAAAGTAGTGAGCTTAATTTAATTGTGTGTTATGAAAGGTTCACATTTCTTGCGTTGCCCATTTATCCTCTTTTGAACTGAGAAAATAGGTGAAGTTGTTGAATGAACTTTGCTGGCTAACAATTTCCTTTTATAACATAACGTGATGGCTTTGTACTTCAGTATAGGAGCTGGACAGGTAATAGTGTCGTCTGGGTGCAGTCAAGTGAGATTTTGTTTCTGTGCCACATGGGCTGAACATCCCCCCTGAACCCCCATTCAGGTGTGAGAGCCGGTGGTGGACAGGTAACAGTCACCTGGGCACTGCAGCTCCTGCCTCTGTTTTCCTCTGTTAGTTTTCGGCACACCTTCTGGGACTTGCAGAGCTAAAGGAATGGCTGACCCTGCGTGGCCTGCAGGTCGGCTTCCTGGCACCGCTTGCTGCCTTGTCAGCGGATGCCAATGACCCCAAATGTTGGGGGAAATAGCAGATATTTCCCAGGATGATTTTTAAAAAATTATCTGGAATCCTCAGCTTTCCTGTTGAAAAGAAAATTGAAATAAGGTGCCAGAGGGGTGGAGTTCCTGGGACTTTGTGCAGATTTGCCACTCACCCCACCTTTCCATCTCTGCCTGGCCAGTTTGGTGTAGTGGTTAAGTGTAGTGGTTAAGTGCGTGGACTCTAATCTGGGAGAACTGGGTTTGATTCCCCACTCCTCCGTGAGCAGCTGCTGGATGACCTTGAGCAAGCCATAGTTATATCAGAGCTGTTTTTGAGAGAGCTGTTCTTGAAAGACCTCTCTCAGCCCCATCTGCCTCACAGGGTGTCTGTTGGGGGAGGGGAAGGCAAAGGAGTTTGTAAGCTGCTCTGAGACTCCGAGTGAAGGGCGGGGTACAAATCCAATCTCCTCTTCTTCTTTCTCCATCTGTTTCTGACTGTCAGGTACTTCAATAACTCAGCATCAACAGCAGGTCCTTAAACAAGTTCAGCTTTATTGATCAGAGCAAGATGAACTCTACTTAGAGTCTCTGAGTCAGGAATGAGGCATACAAAATGGCAATAGTAATTCTAGTGGGTTCATACAATACCCCCTGACACCTAAAAGCCAATAAGTAACGGTTCAGGGGTGAGCTGGGGGAACAGAGGCTTCCCGCCGAAACGGGGCAGATAAGGAGCAGAAGTGAAACACAGCTGTAGAGCACCGCACATTCCAGAGACAGGGAAGAAAAGAAAAACAAACCCATGGCGGACCCCGGCTTGTCGGGGAAGCAAGAGTGGAAGAGGTGGACCAAGCAAGGGGCCTGCATGTCAGAAGCTTTAACCCATTCCCTGTGGTCAGGAGCAAAATCAACCCATTCAGCCAGATAATACAAGCAGTTATGCTTAAAGCGAGAATCCAAGATCTGGGCAACTTCAAAATGCAGTTGACCATCCACCAGTCTGGGGGGGGTGGGGTTGGGCCCGGGCTGGGCGCCTGAGGTTCAACCCCAAATCTTTCCTGAGGAGAGAAAAGTGAAACACAGGATGAACATGTTTAAATGTCTTAGGAAGGTCCAGTTCAACAGTGACATACAGCAAAAGGACCTATGAATTTCCAACCCTATTTACAGCTAGGTTGTAAGAGTCAAGTTCTTAGTGGAGACATACACCTTGTCCCCAACGTACACCTCCTAAGCTGGGAGACGTTTACGGTCAGCCTGGGCTTTATAGGCTGCCTTGGCTTTGTTCAAAGTCTGTTGTAGGAGCGGCCAGGCATCCTTAACCCGGCGCCACCAGTCATCTACGCCCCCCTCCCCCGGAGTGTCTGTGGGCAACCAGGGAAGGGGCGAGCCTTCATAGCCATGCACTGCTTGAAAAGGGGAGACCCCTGTGGACGAATGTACTACGTTGTTGTAACAATATTCTGTGTACGGGAGTAACTCTGTCCAGTCATCCTGTTGAAAATTAGTGAAGCAACACAAGAATTTCTCCAGGGTCTGATTAACCCATTTGGTCTGTCCGTCTGTCTCTGAGGGCCCATTCAACTCCAAGGGACCTCAGCAATTCACCCAAGAATGTAGTCACAAATTGAGACCCCCTGTCAGAAACCACCTTCAGGATTGAATGGAATTTGACAATGTTATGCATAAACAATTTGGCCAGTCGTTTGGCAGTAGGCAGTTGCTTCAGAGGGAAAAAATGTTCTTGCTTAGAAAACATATAAACAACCACCCAAATAGTTGCCTTCCCCCCACTAGGAGGCAAATTTGTGATGAAGTCCATAGATACCGACTTCTCACGGCCGGGTAGGAGTCAGCAGAGGTTGCAATAGTCCTGGAGGCTTACCCGGGCGGGGTTTGCACATGAGGCAAGTGGAGCAGGACTGTACGTACAAGGAAATGTCTTTTCGCATGCGCACTCACCAGAACTGCCTTTGTAAAAGATGCAATGTCTTTAGATAGCCAAGATGACCCGCCGGTTTAGATCCATGAACTGCTGCCAACACCTGGCTGCACAAGGTCTTGGGTACGAAGAGGCGATTGTCTTTATACCAACAGCCATCTTGCCTCTGTTCCAGACCCCTGTCCAACTCAATTTCCGAGTGATCAGAGTCAGAAAAGGTGGAGGCAAATTCAGTGGACCAGTCCCTCCCTCCTACATCCATTTCCGCTTTCGCCATACTACGTGTGACAACTGCCACACCCAGTTGGGTGGGAGTAAACATCGAGTCTACCACTCCCTCCCTTTGACTGTCGTGTTGTGGGAGGCGCAAAAGGGGCGTCAGGTACGGAGTTTGCCTTTCCTGGGAAGTAGTGAAGCGTGAATTGGAAAGAAAGAAATTAGCCCACCTCAGCTGTTTGGCATTAAGGTTATGGGGCATGCGGAGGACTTCGAGGTTTTTATGATCAGTCCAAACCTCAAACAGCACCCTCACCCCCTCCAAGTAGACAGGGTGAGCTGGATGGTTCCAGCCTCCTTGTCCCAAACAGCCCAATTGCGTTCAGTGGCATTAAACTTCGGCGAAACATAAGCTAACAGGTACAGTTTACCATTCTTCCCCTCTTGCAGGATAGCCCCTCCCATGACCACATCCAACACGTCCACCTGCACAACGAACTTTTTGTTTTCATCCGGATGGGCCAACACCGGATCAGAGGTGAACAACAATTTAAGATTCTCAAAGGCGGCCTGACATTTGGAGGTCCACGGTAGCCGCACACTGGGTTTGGTGCTATCCAGTCCCTTCCCCTTAGTTTTGAGCAAGTCGGGGGGGGGGCTGACCTGGGCAAAATTTGCTATAAAATTTCAGTAAAAATTTGAAAAACCGAGGAAGGATTGGAGTTGCCTCCGCGTGCGAGGGGCTTCCCACCCCAGGACATCCCACACTTTGGCCGGGTCCATTTCCAAACCCCTAGGGGATATGCAGTAACCCAGAAAGTCTATTTCCTCCTTGTGGAATTCGCATTTGAACAGCTTAGCAAACAGCTTATGTTTGTACAAAGTCTGAAGTACTTCCCTCACCAGCTTAATGTGGGATTGTTCATCTGGGGAGTACAATAAGATGTCATCCAAGTAAACAAGGGCCCCCCTGAACAGGTGCTTGTGCAACACTTCCATTGATAAGGTTCATGAACACCCCAGGGCCCCCCTGAAAACAGAACGGCATGACTCAATATTCAAACAGCCCCAGCGGGGTATTGAAAGCAGTCTTATATTCATCCCCCTCCGTTATGCGCACCCGGAAGTACGCATCCCTCAGATCCAGTTTGGAAAGGATTTTTCCTTTTGCCGCCTCAGCCAAAAGATCCTTTATTAGGGGGAGGGGGTAATCATTCGTGGTCGAGACGGCATTCAGACCTCTGTAATCCATGCAAAGGCGGAGACCCCCGTCCCTTTTCTGGAATAAAATGGGAGCGGCAAACGGGGAGGAGGCGGGGTGTATAAAACCTCGGGCTACGTTTTTTTCAATAAACCACCTCAGCTCCTCTTTCTCTGTGGGGCTCATGGCGTAGAGCTTACCCTTCAGTAACTTTTGCCCAGGCAGTAGCTCAGTGGCACAGTCCATGTTGCGATGCAGGGGCAACTCATCAGCCGCCTCCTCCTCAAACACCCTGGCCAAGTCTTGATAAGCTGGGGGAACAGCCCGTAGCTCCTTCGTTGCCAGACCCGCCCATACCGGCTCATCAGGAGGAGTAGGACCCCAAGTGGGGTCCCAGCCATGGCTCTGACACTTGGGGGAGATGAAACACATCTTCCCTTCGTTCCACAAGATATATATGGGTCATGGTCGTGTAACCAGGGGCTCCCCAGCACCAACAGGAATCTCGCAGCAGGGGTGATAAAAAATGGACAATGCTCCCAGTGGTCCCCCGCTCCCATTCGCAATGGTATTTACATGGCTCTTTAATGGAAGAACCATCCATCTGCGTGAACACTATGGGGTCCGACAACTTTTCCACCGGGGCTCCCAACCCCGTTACCAGTGAGGGGTTTATCAAGTCTCTGGCGCACCTGAGTCAATAAGGGCTCTCACGTGTACATGAGTGCCCAAGTCTTGATTCATCAGTCATAGTAACAAAAAATGGGGGGGGGGGTAATTGCTCACCATACGTGGCGCGGGGGGATGTTGGACCTGCTGCTCAGCACCACTTACAGCAGGTCCCGGCCAATGCTTCCTCTAAGCTGTGGAGTCTTGTGAGCAAAAATTCTACTTTGTGAGCTACTGGCATTAAAGTTATGAGTGAGCGATTTTGCTACTGCATAAATTAGTTTGCTCTGGAGCCATCTTTCCTGAGCGAAGACAAAAATGTGTGAACCAGAGGCTAAAAAACTGTGAGCTAGCTCACACTAACTCCGCTTACAGGGAACACTGGTCCCACCCTTTTCCCGCCGGCTCTTCCTCCTCACTGGTGGCGGAGCAGGAACTCTCCTCTGCTACTCCAAACTAGAGGGCCCGTTGTACTTTGGTTTTCGCGGTCCCCGGAGTAGACGCTCCCATGGCCCCAGGGCAATCGGCAGCAAAATGCCTGGCCTCTCTGCAATGGAGGTACAGCCCTTGCTTCATGCACATCTCTTGGGTGCTTCCTTCAGTTTTGGGACCTTCGGCTTCACTCCTGTGGACCCTATCTGGGGTGCCTGGGCAGGCCCATCTATCTTGATCATCTGGAGCCGGGCCTCTGCATCAGCAGCCTCTCACGCCCATGCGTTGGAGGAGACGGGGCGCACGCTCCGCAATATGATTTCATGGATTTCGGGGTGGAGCCCCACCCGGTATTGCTCCGCAAGCACCCCATCCAGCCACCCATGCACTTTGGCTGCATACCTCTCGAACTCTTCAGTGGACTCTCAAACCGTGCGCCTGCCTTGCTTCAAAGTGTGCTAGTAGTTCTGGGTGCGCTCACTTTCCATTGGGTCTTCATACTTAGTTCTGAGGGCCCATATGAACGCAGCTACTTCCTGTAGTTCGGGACCCCTGGCATTGTGCAGATCCACATACCAATCCATGCCCCCCCCCCCGAGTTGTCCCACCGTGTAGTCCACTCTTCGGGCATCAGTAGGGAACAGATGGCCCCACGTCTGGATGGACTTCTCCACCTGCACCACAAAAAAGGCCAGTTTCTCCGGGGTACCATCAAACTTGGCATCGAATAACCCCTTCGGTAGAATATCTGGCATCCTAGGTCCTGGAGCAGGACCTGCTGGAGCCAGACCTGGCACTGGTTGGTTCGGGGGGGGGGGGGGGGGGGGCAGCGCGGCAGCGAAACTGGTACCTGCCGCTGCTGCTGCTGTTGCAGGCGCATCTCGGCTTGCACCAACTGTGCTACCATGCCTGGAATTCCTATCAGGGCGTCTTCCACCACCTGAAGCAGCCGGTCCTGGGCTTGCTCCATTCAGGTGAGGCGTTCCTCCCAACCCTTCTTTTCCTCTTTGTGGCGAATACGTTCCCCTGTCTCGTGGGCTGGTTGGTACTCGTAACGGCTTCCTCTTACTGGTCCGGGAGTCAGCATCCAGGACTCTTGAGCGGTCATATTGAACGTGGACCACTTGAACCCCAAGGGTCCCCTCTATCTCTGACGGAGGAGCCCTTCTGTCACTCCCAGCCCCAGAGATACTGGGACCTGCAGGGGCATCATCGTCAAAGGAACTGTGGTGACCAGTGTGGTGGTGACCAGTGTGACTGTGGTGACAGGTGCAGTAGTCATCAGTACAGCGGGTTCCTTAGGTGTCCGTTAATCCTCTTCTTCACCATTCATTTTGGCAACGATATGGGTAGAGGAGAGATGGATTCCTGACTCTCTGTCAGGTACTTCAATAACTCAGCATCAACAGCAGGTCCTTAAACAGGTTCAGCTTTATTGATCAGAGCAAGGTGAAGTTGACTTAAGACTCTTTGAGTCAGGAATAAGGCATACAAAATGGCAATAGTAATTATAGTGGGTTCATACAATACCCCCGACACCTAAAAGCCAATAAGTAATTAGTGCGGAGCACACTGCAACGGTTCAGGGGTGAGCGGGAGGATTCGCGCCGAAATGATGAGCGCTCAAGGCCAACAGGCAGATAAAGAGCAGAAGTGAACCACACATTCCAGAGACAGGGAAGAAAAGGGAAAAAAAAACATGGCGGGACTACCTGACACTGTCTAGGTTTTAGCTCATACAGTCAGTGGAGGAATGAGTGCAGGATCTCCCAGTTTGGTTGCTCATCTCCTCCTGTGGCGGCAATCAAAGAAGGCCGTCTCAGCGCCCTGTGCCTGCTCCAGCTTTCTCTCCGGGTGCTGTGCTGGGGGGGAAGGGACCCTGGTGGCAGGAACTTGGTGGCAACGGCTTTCCACTAAACAGATTCAGGGTTAGACTGTCTGCCACGCCAGCCTCTGTTACTTTCTCTTAGTTAGAAGAAACATTCTGATTTTAGTGCACCTGCAGTGAATACATTGGGGGAGATATATTTATATCTTCAGACGGAAGATGCTAATCTCTTGGTTTTTGCCAGCTGTTGATCTATTTGGGCTTGTGTGCGACAGTCATGTGTCGTCTTGGATTTCATGGGCTGTTTTTATACCCTGGATATCTCTAGAGGAAGTACAAAGCTGCCAACATTCTGTGCCCAGGTCAAGAGTGCTGTTAATGATTAGCAAACGGTACGTTCGTCTATTGCGCGTACATGTGCAGCCTTGGAAATATGTCCATTTCCTTCTGCTTCCAACTGAAGGAGACATGGCTGTTGTTATACAAGTGGTTACACTTCCTCCTTTTCCTGCACCCTCTTTGTTTCTAGCTGTCATTCTTCATGAGCCTTCCTCCTTTGCTAGATTGCTGGTGCAGAATACCGTTGGCCCTGATATTGTGTGTAGATGGTATTGAGAACCAGGCCGAGGTTGAGTGTTGCTGGCCCTGCAGAGTCCGAGAAGCACTTCAGTCTTATCTCAGGGAAGTGTGTTCTGGGTTCTGTAAGAGCTCCTGCCAGTAGTTTGAACCCTTTCCCCATCATGGCTTCTGAATTCTTGCAGGGGATATGATGGAGGACAGTGAAGTTCACACCGGTGGAGGGAATTTTCCCTAAAGTGCTTAAGGAAGTGGTGATATGACCTTGAAAAAGCCGACCCCTGGATACCCAAGTGTTAGCTAATTATAGGCCAGTCTCTCTCGCTCTTTCGGGGAAAGACTGAGCACACAGCGGCTGAAGCTGATGCATCTGCGTTTGCCCAATTTCAGTCAAGCCTCAGCCTTGGCTTTGAGACAAAAATGGTGGTGGCCTGGGGAGGCAGTCTCTGCACACAGCTCGATAAGGGAGATGCCTCCATGCTGGGCATCCTGGAAATCTAGGCCACTTCTGATACCTGCTACTCTTGGGGGGCCAGGCGTGATGTGGTCCACGGGGTTGCGAGGAGTCAGACTCGACTGTGCAATTGAACGACAACAACTCTTGGAAGCGTTTGAGATCAAATGTATTGATATATTTATATTCTGCTTTTCCTCTTGGCTCAAGGTAATGATTAAAACATTAGAAATTAAAACCACATAAGTTTATTTTTTCCCAAAAACCCCAAATACCGGCCTCTTCCCCCATAAAATATAAAAAGCCCTGCTGGATCAGACCAGTGGTCTATCTAGTCCAGTGTCCTGTCTCACCCAGTGCCTAACCACTTCCTTTGGAGGTCCAACAACAGGACATAGAGGCCATCCCTTGATATTGCTTCCTGGCTTTGGGATTCAGAGGATTAGTGCCTCTGAATGTGGAGATTCCCCTCTGTCATCATGACTAGCAGCCACTGGTGGACATATCCTCCATGAATCTGCCTAAGTCCCCTTTGAAAGCTCCCGGGGGAGATCCGGGCCCTGCGGGACCTGATGCAGTTCCGCAGAGCCTGCAAGACGGAGTTCTTCCACCAGGCTTTCAAGTAGGGGCCGCCGCCCTCCGCCCCCCTCATATGCCATCATCTAGGGGGGCGGAAGTGGCCCTGGGACGGAAACATCAGAAGCACTGGATCCTTGAACACCTTAAATGTCTGGTCCGTCCGAAGGACTGCGTAAAAAACATCGAAGACCGAAGGGATCCTCCGAGGGAACCCTTAGTGAGGACTGTCACCATCTTTTCGGAGCCTTTTTTGGAGCTTTTTGGATGTGAAGTGTCTATATAGTTGGAATGGTTTTAAAATGCATATTTTTTGTTTCTAATATTGAGAACTTTGTTATATTGTTGCGATATTTATTGCTTGTTAGCCGCCCTGAGCCCCACGGGGGAGGGCGGGATATAAATCTAATAAATAAATAAATAAATTTATTCATGAATTCTAGTGGGTTCATACAATACCCCCTGACACCTAAAAGCCAATAAGTAACGGTTCAGGGGTGAGCTGGGGGAACAGAGGCTTCCCGCCGAAACGGGGCAGATAAGGAGCAGAAGTGAAACACAGCTGTAGAGCACCGCACATTCCAGAGACAGGGAAGAAAAGAAAAACAAACCCATGGCGGACCCCGGCTTGTCGGGGAAGCAAGAGTGGAAGAGGTGGACCAAGCAAGGGGCCTGCATGTCAGAAGCTTTAACCCATTCCCTGTGGTCAGGAGCAAAATCAACCCATTCAGCCAGATAATACAAGCAGTTATGCTTAAAGCGAGAATCCAAGATCTGGGCAACTTCAAAATGCAGTTGACCATCCACCAGTCTGGGGGGGGTGGGGTTGGGCCCGGGCTGGGCGCCTGAGGTTCAACCCCAAATCTTTCCTGAGGAGAGAAAAGTGAAACACAGGATGAACATGTTTAAATGTCTTAGGAAGGTCCAGTTCAACAGTGACATACAGCAAAAGGACCTATGAATTTCCAACCCTATTTACAGCTAGGTTGTAAGAGTCAAGTTCTTAGTGGAGACATACACCTTGTCCCCAACGTACACCTCCTAAGCTGGGAGACGTTTACGGTCAGCCTGGGCTTTATAGGCTGCCTTGGCTTTGTTCAAAGTCTGTTGTAGGAGCGGCCAGGCATCCTTAACCCGGCGCCACCAGTCATCTACGCCCCCCTCCCCCGGAGTGTCTGTGGGCAACCAGGGAAGGGGCGAGCCTTCATAGCCATGCACTGCTTGAAAAGGGGAGACCCCTGTGGACGAATGTACTACGTTGTTGTAACAATATTCTGTGTACGGGAGTAACTCTGTCCAGTCATCCTGTTGAAAATTAGTGAAGCAACACAAGAATTTCTCCAGGGTCTGATTAACCCATTTGGTCTGTCCGTCTGTCTCTGAGGGCCCATTCAACTCCAAGGGACCTCAGCAATTCACCCAAGAATGTAGTCACAAATTGAGACCCCCTGTCAGAAACCACCTTCAGGATTGAATGGAATTTGACAATGTTATGCATAGAGTTCTCCAGTTTGTGGAGATCCTCTTGGAGCTCTGTATGGCCTCTTCCAACTCTGTGATTCTATCAGCTCTCCACAGTCAGCCTTGGCCTTCACCATCCTAAATCATTTTGTGTCAGCTGCAAACCTGGCCACTTCCCTGTACTACTACGAACCCCGGCTCGTTTATGAATTAGAAGCAGGAAACCAGCCAGGGAGGCAGTGGGGCCCTTGGATGACCAAGGGGTAAAAGGAGTACTGAAGGATGATGGGGAAATGGCTGAGAAGCTGAATGCATTTTTTGCCTCCGTCTTCACTGTGGAAGATGAGAGGTGCTCGCCCACTCCAGAACCGCTGAGTTTGGGAGGGGTGTTGAAAGACCTGAGTCAGATTGAGGTGACGAGAGAGGAGGTCCTAAAACTGATAGACAACTTAAAAACTGAAAAATCACCAGGCCCAGATGGCATACATCCGAGAGTTCTGAAAGAACTCAAATGTGAACTTCTGGATCTCCTGACAAAGATATGTAATCTTTCCTTAAAATCTGCCTTCGTTCCTGAGGATTGGAAGGTAGCTAATGTCACTTCCATCTTTAGAAAGGGTTCCAGAGGAGATCCGGGAAATTACAGGCCAGTCAGTCTGACGTCGATACCGGGTAAATTGGTGGAAACCATTATTAAGGAAAGAATTAGTAGGCACATAGATGAACAAAACCTATTGAGGCAGACTCAGCACGGTTTCTGTAAGGGAAGATCTTGTCTCACTAACCTGTTAGTGTTCTTTGAGGGGGTGAACAAACATGTGGACAAGGGGGATCCAATAGATATTATTTACCTTGACTTCCAGAAAGCTTTTGATAAAGTTCCTCATCAAAGGCTCCTAAGCAAGCTCAAAAATCATGGGATAAAAGGACAAGTCCTTTTATGGATCAAAAACTGGCTAATTAATAGAAAACAGAGAGTGAGTATAAATGGGCAGTTCTCCCAGTGGAGGGGGGTAAGCAGTGGGGTACCACAGGGATCAGTACTTGGTCCACTGCTTTTTAACTTGTTCATTAATGATTTGGAGATGGGAGTAAGCAGTGAAGTGGCTAAATTTGCGGATGATACAAAGTTGTTCAAGGTGGTGAAAACCAGTGAGGATTGTGAGGCACTCCAAAGGGATCTGTCAAGGATGGGCGAGTGGGCGTCAACATGGCAAATGGGGTTCAATGTGGCCAAGTGCAAGGTGATGCACATTGGAGCCAAAAATCCTAAATATAAATACACATTGATGGGGTCTGAACTGGCAGAGACAGATCAAGAGAGAGATCTTGGAGTTGTAGTAGATAACTCACTGAAAATGTCGAGACAGTGTGTGACTGCAATAAAGAAGGCCAATGCTATGCTGGGGATTATTAGGAAGGGTATTGAAAACAGATCAGCCAATATAATAATGCCCCTATATAAATCAATGGTGAGACCGGAAAGAGGTACTTTTCTCCCTTTCTCACAATACAAGAACTCGTGGGCACTCCATGAAATTGCTGAGCGGTCGGGTTAGAAAGGCTAAAAGGAAGTCCTTCTTCACCCAAAGAGTGATTCACACATGGAATTCACTGCCACAGGAAGTGGTGGCGGCTACAAGCATGGACGGCTTCAAAAGGGAATTAGATAAGCATATGGAGCAGAGGTCCATCAGTGGCTATTAGCCACAAGGTATAGATAGGGGCTCTGGGGCAAGTGATGCTCTGTCTTCTTGGTGCTTGGGGGGGGGTCAACAGTGGGAGGGCTTCTAATGTCCTGGCCCCACCGGTGGACCTCCTGATGGCCCCTGGTATTTCTGGCCACTCTGTGACACAGAGGGTTGGACTGGATGGGCCACTGGCATGATCCAACATTGGCTTCTCTTATGTCAAGAGCAGAAGTCCACCAGTGGCTATTAGCCAGAAGGTAGAGGTAGGAAGTCTCTGTCTGGGGCAAGGGATGCTCTGTCATCTTGGTGCTTGGGGGGGGGTCAACAGTGGGAGGGCTTCTAATGTCCTGGCCCCACTGCTGGACCTCCTGATGGCACCTGGTATTTCTGGCCACTGTGTGACACAGAGTGTTGGACTGGATGGGCCATTGGCCTGATCCAACATTGGCTTCTCTTGTGTTCTTAATAAGTAGTGCCAGCTTCAATACTGATCCCTCTGGGACACCACTGCTGACGTCCCTCCATTGTGAGGACTGTCCATTGATGCCTACTCTCTGCTTCCTGTCATATAGTCAGTTTTCAATCCATAAGCTATCTTCTTATCCCATGACTGCTAAGTTGACTCAGGAGTCTTTGGTGAGGCACCTGGTCAAAAGCCTTTTGAAAGTCCAGGTATAGAATGTCTACTGGGTCACCGCTGTCTACATGCTAGTTCACTTTCTCAAAGAACTAAAAAAGGCTGGTGAGGCAGAAGCCATGTTGATTTTCCCTCAGCAGGCTTTGTTCCTCTGTGTGCCTAACAATTCTATCTTTTGGACGGTGCTTGCAAGATTTCTGCTGGGCATTGATAGTTCTCTGGGTTAAGTCCTCTGTGATTTATATGCATTTTTAATCTGTCCCCTGCCTTGGCTACCAGGTACCTGGGAGAAAGGTGGGTCTTCACAAATGTTTTAGGTAAAAAAGTAGTAAAGGCACTTTGCACTTTGCTCTGCAAAAGGTATTTGTTGTCTTTGCCACACGCTGTTTGTTCTGTGCTGTGTAATACTTACCACCCTTCATGCTGCAGTCTTAATTTTCAACCTTTTCCAGTATCAAAATCGACTCACCCGGGCTCCAAGGATACTAGGCTCGCTACTACCAAGGCCAGGGCCTTTTCAGTGGTGGCTCCCTATTGGTGGAATGAGCTCCCAGAAAAGATCACGGCCCTGCAGGAACTTTTACAGTTCCGCAGGGCCTGCAAGACGAAGCTCTTCCACCAGGCTTTTAACTAAGGAGCCGCCTGCACGACTACCACCAACAAGCGCGGCTTCAGATCCTGACCCTGGTCTTAATATTTGGCCTTTGCCACCGTGTGATTTAGGGAGAGCACCGAGTGGGCAAACTGACTATTTGTAGGTATTCTTTTACATGCCACGTCAAGTAATGTATGAACTACCGCCAGCACTTTAGGATTTTATGATTTTATTGTAACTGTACCATAATTGTATTTGAACTGTTTCAAATTATTTTATGTGAATTTTATTGGTACCTATGTTCCAGCTAATGTAAGCCGCCCTGAGCCCTTGCGGGGAGGGCAGGGTGTAAATTGAATAAATAAATAAATTGAATAAATAAATAATTCATTATCCCCCCCCTTCCCGGATGGCTCAAACACGCTTGTGCCTCCTTCCGTGAGCGTGGGGGCGACACTTGCAGGTGTCAGGGGAGAGGAAGTGAGTGTGTAACACTTCCTTTCAAAAGGTATGCAGTGGTGAGCCAAGCAGCCCTGTTGCTTATCTCTGTCCTTCTCTCCCCGTTTCAGCCCCGGACAGGATGGTGGTCACCGGGTGCCACGAAGCCGCCTATGGCCACTTCGTCCAGGAGTTCTGCTTCAGCAGGTTTAAATCTGACATGGGAACTCTCAGGCAGACGCTGTGGTGTGACTGGGAGAAGACCTTTGGGTGAGTGTCGGATCGCCAGCACTCTTTTCTCCACGGGGAGCCGGAGGGGGTGGGGACTCAGGTGTGCAAATGATGGCGCGGGCTGGCCCCTTTGGGTCACCTGGGAGCTTTCTCTCAGAGCCGCAGTCCTTCAGGTTGCCGGCGGGTGACTCAAGCAACCGCACGGCTCCCACTCAGCAGGTGCTGCCTCCTCTGATCCTGGCTGACCTCCCTCCCTCCCGTCAAGTTCTGCTCGATAAGCCCGGCTTCCAGCCTGAGATACCATACAATAAGCAGACTCACGGTGATTTCTGTGCATGGCGCTGCAGGGACTTTATGCGGTCTCTTTAGTCTTTCCCTGTAGGAAAACTGTTTTGGCCTCTTCTGCACTTTCCCCCGTTCTGCAATATGTTTTTAGAGATAAAATGACCAGAATTATGTGCAGCGTTCCGCATGAGGCCACACCATCCATCTGTACGGGGGCTTCAGAATATATTGACTGCTCTGTTTTCATTCCTTTCTTAGTAAGTCCCATCGTGGAGTTGGCCCCATGCGGAGTCAACGTTTGCCTTGAGCGGTCCGCCACAGGCCCGGAATCTCTCCGCCTTTTGCCGTCTTGGCCGGTTCAGACTCCCATCAGTATGCCTTTGAAGTTAGAGTGTTCTGTTTGTTACTTTTGCCATGTTGCTCATAGACCACCTTTCTCCCCCAAGGCTCAAGGTAAGTCGATACAGTCGACTTGGGGCATCCAGTAAATCCTGCCTTGGGATTCGGATCGGAGAAGTCTGGAACCAAGCAGACACCCGAAGAAAAGCATCAGCATTTATTTCATTAAATGATTCAGAAATTACGTAGTAGGATCCTAGTAACAGCACCAGGCAGTATGTGCCGTCTACCATGCTAGAGGCGACAGTCCCTGACTCTTTAACCGAAGCATCTTTCTGAATCATTTTGTTACATTGCAGCCCTGTTGCCTGTGTAAAAACGTCCTCCTGAATCATTCAGGTTTTCATCGCTTGTGGAAAGCCAGGCGGGCATGAGCCTTCCTGCCCGCTTCAGAGGCAGGCCATTCCACGAGGCAGAGGGGCCGCAAGCAGAGGAGGAGGGGTGTGTGTGTGTGTACAGGCAGTTGTTGATTTTGCCCATTTGCAGGGTGATAACCTGCCGAAGGCCCTGCTCAGGTGAGTGGAGCTTTCAAGGCCGAGGATAAGGAGGGAGAGGCGGCCCTGCAGGGATGATGGGCCAAGCTTTGTATGTGATGCTGAGCACCTGGAGTGGAGCTCAGGAGCGGATGGGCAGCCAGTGGAGTGACTGCAGAATGGCAGCAATAGGCACGTTCCGCCTGGCTGCCAATAATAGCCAAGCTATCTTGGTACCAGTTAAAGTCTCTGAGCGGACCTGGAGGGGACGCCGCACCCAGGAGCACCTCCGCCAACTCAGCCAGGGTCCCTGTCAACACGCCCAGCCGCCAGAAAACAACGCCCGTCTGCCTCGCCTTCTGCCCTTGGTTCCTGGTGTAAGGAACAGGGGGTCAGTAGAGTCAACACAGTCGGTTAATATTTGTTTTTGTATTATTGAGGGTTTTTTGTGATGTAGAACTGGATGTTCATTGCCACTGAGCTGCCTCTTTGAGAGGAAAACAGAAAGGCTTAAAGTGCATAAATCACAGTTTAGAATCAGGAGCAGGAATACCTCCTTTTAAAATCAAGCTCTGTTCAGTCCTTCAGCTGTACTGTTTTTAAAAGCCTCCCTGAATAAAAATGTGTAATCTAGGAAGAGTAAGCGGTTCTGGAGGCCTCCCTGGGCTGCCGTGCTAAGAATAGCTCTCTCTCCCCGTGGCCTCACAAAGAGCAGCTGTGTCCCAGGCACAAGTCGCTTTCCACTGCGGATCGCAGGCAAGGGAAAAAAGAACCTTGGACATTTTTTCAGACTGTTTCTTTCAGTTTAAAATTTCCCACCACCACCACCAGATTCCCCTTTTAAACAAGCTGTAGCCTTCAATCTTAATACTCCAGTTGTGAGTGTCATCCCACCAAGTTTCAGTAATGCCTATTAGCTCATAGTCCCCTTCCTGTATTAGGAATCAAGTTCCTCCTGCTTGTTTCCCTTACTCTGGGCATTAGTTTGGAAACATTGGACTCCATGGTTTATGTGCCCTGAGGTTTTCATTTCTGTACTTACCTGCAAAGGTAATGTTACTGAGCATGTGTGCCACTCCCCGCAAAACTTTAGTGTTCTTATCTCCAGTTATTGGCATCATACTGGGCTTTGCATGTTTGTCTCGTTCCCCCATAGGATTTAGTTTAAAGCCCTCCTTATTAGGTTTGCAAGGCTCTTACCAAACACATTTTCCCCACCCTCATAAGGTCCAAACCATCTCTCAATAGAAGAGCTTCATATCGAAAGCATAAACCATGGTCCAAAAATCCAAATCTTTCCTGATGACACCATCTACGTAGCCAGTCATTGATTTGCAGTATTCCTCTTTCCCTTCCTAAGCCACAGTCTTCGACAAGAAGAACTGACATAAACTCTACCTGTGCTCCCAGGTCCTTCAGGTTTTCACCCACAGCCACATAGTCTCTTTTAATATGTTCTGGGCTGTGTTGGGCAGTATCATTTGTTCCCCCATGGATGAGCAAGAAATAATCTGTGGGCTTGAGTCTTCCTACCGTTTCTGTCACATCCTGGGTGCATGCACCCAATAGACAGCATACCACTCGAGATGACAAGTCCAGTCAGCACACTTTAGCTTCTACCCCTCTCAGTAGGAGATCTCCAGTTACCAACACACACCTTCTCCTATATTGGGGAGCAGAAGCTCGAGTCCTGTCATCCATGGGGGCCTGAGAAATTTCCTTCATGCTTTGGAGATGCTAGGAGAGTAGCCCTTGTTTTAGTGGTCCAGAATCAATATTTATGGGGAGATCCAGGAACCGACTGCTTAGCAACAGAGGCTCAGAATGTCTCCTGATTTTCCTGCTCCTGTGGGTGACGCTCAAAAACCTCCTCCATTTGCTGAGGATACCTTTTCCCTCCTCCTCCTCCTGCCCTCTCAGGAGTGCTTCATGCATTCTGTCCATGAAATCTTTACCTTCCCTTATAAACTGGAGGGTGTACAAGTGTGCCTCAAGTTCCCGTATCTTCTCCTCCAGTAGGGCTACCATTTTACACTTACTGCAAGTGTAATTGCTGTTACCCTCAGGTAAGAATACGAGCATGCCACAGACTTTGCACGTCACTGCCTCAGCTCCCTCACCAGCCATGCTGCTGCAATTCATTGCAGAATTAGTTCCATTTATCTTGCACTTCCCTGATAACTCCCCTGCCACACTGCCTCACACAACTACTGGTGAAAAGTTTGCAGAAATTGTTCCTTATTACTTGCTTTCACTGCTGAATTGTATTTTATTGGCTTTTTAATGTGTAATGCTTATCAGTTTAAAACAATAAAATGTTAATTAAAAATTAAAAACAAATTTTAAAAAAAGGTTTGCAGAAGCAAAAAAACTTAACACATATAGGATGTAAGAGCTACTCAGCTTCCTTCAGGGTCCCCAAGCCAAGAGCCACAGGGCTAGAGTCCTTCAGCTTGCATCAAAGGCTTGCGCCTCGGGCAAGGAGGAGTTTATACAATTCAAGACTCATCCAGCAGAGGGCGGAGCCAGCAGTCAGCCCTGGCAAAACAGCTAAAAGCTACAATCAGTTACAACTCAGGCAAAAGAGACAAACAGAAACAGCACTTACTCTGGACTTGTGATAAAGCAAAAACTTACTGGGCTGAGATACATAGAGAAATGGAAAAAATTGTAAAATGTACTTTTAAGAAAGAACCAGAAATACTACTGTTGGGACTTAAAATGGAAGAAGTTAATGTGGGGAAAAGGATGCTGATGTGGTATATGATTACAACGGCCAGAATGACAAATGCACAGTGTTGGAAACAAGACAGATCCCAGAAATTGGGGACTGGATAAAAAAAACTATTGTTTATGGTTGAAATGGACAAAATGACAAGGAAATTTGGAAGCAGAAGAATTCTATGCAGACTGGAAAGATTTTAAAGACTATTTAGAGAAGTATTGGGATGTAAAGGACAATTTAATTTGCTTTGACAACTATTGAAAAGTGGGTGTTGTTAGAGAATAGATAACTATAAGAAAACAATAAGTGAAAGATATGTTACCGGTAGATGATGACTAAAAGATGGGAAAATAGAAGAAAATTTAAGTAATGGGCTGGAGGTTTGGAGCACTGTGGGAAGCCAGGGGGGGGGAGAGGGATAGAAAAAAAGGATGTATAACAATTATTAATGTAATTTGTATTTGACTTAATAATATATCCTAATAAATTGTTTTTTGGGGAAAAAAGAAACAGTACTTTATCAAACAGGCACCACTCTCCCACAGGCTATACACACCCTCCGACCCTGTCCTCCCACACAGTAACCTCAGCTAGTTCTCAGCAGTTAAGGAAAGGCAAATAACACCACTCCAGCTGCAGCTCGCTCTCCTGCTCCTTCTCAAAGCCCAGTTGACTTAGGTCACCCCTTGTTAGTATCTGAATGGGAGACCACCCAGGAAGCCCAGGGTTGCTACACAGAGGCTGGCAGTGACAAACCACCTCTGAACGCCCCTTTTGCCTTGAAAAACCCCATGAGGGGTCACGATAAGTCAGATGTGACTTAATGACTCTTTCCACCACTGATACAACAGGTAAAAACATTTCCTATTTCACCTTCTGAAGGTGCCACTCTGCAAATAGGTAAGGCCAACAGAAATATTAGACACACGCATTCTCTGTTGTGCCCTCCCCTTTGTGGAATAGCCCGGCTGAAGAGGCCAGGAAGACCCCCCCCCCGCCCTCTACTTTTGTGATTCCTCAAACTGTGTAAAGCGGAATTGTTCAGGAGGGCACTTCTGCGAAGGAAGCAGGGCTTGTAGGGTTAGGCTGAGGGAGGAGCGTTGACAAAGGCACCCGGAGGGGCTGTGTAGCCTCTGCTGCTCGCTGTGCGTGGTTCGCACTCTCCGTCTGCGCTGTGTGTTGTGTCCTCGTTCTGCAATTCCATTTGGCGTATCACTCCTGATACTTCCCCTAACTTCTGTGATCCTGGTCCTATTGCACTGATTGTCGTGCTGTTTGATGGATTTATTTTATACTGTTTAATCTGCTGTGCATCTTCGTGAGAAAGGCAGGTCATGTATACTGTTTTAGAGAGTGTTTTATACTTAGATTAATATTTGCTGTTTATATTTGTATCTACTTGTTGTAACTCGCCCTGAGCCTTGCTGTGCAGGGGAGGGTGGGCTAGAAATCAAATAAATAAAGGTAAATGAGTAGAATACATGTCTAATCAGTGTAAATTGTTAGGGAAGCTGAAGACAAACTGTTCTGTGGCATAGGTTGTGTTTTGGGTGCTCAGAACTTTAAAGAACACTCTGGGGGGTTTTGTTTGTTTTGCCAAGTGGCCCCCTCATTATATTTCAGCTGTTAAGTGTGCACGTGGAAAGGGCCATGCCAGTTCATCAGGGAGCTGTAATTGAGTGCAGGTTTACTGAATGTCCTCTTGGTGGCAGTTCCAGAACTTTGTAATGTGTGATGTGTCAGTTGGTGTTCTAACGCACATCCTTTTTCTCTTTTTTCAGTTGGTACGGGGAACTTATCAACTGTACCTTCCTGATAGCTACAAAACTGGATTGCTACTGGCCAAACAAGCTAGTGGATGAGTTCTTCATAGGAATTCACCAGCACTACTTCAAAAGCTGCCCTGTCTCAGGGAGGTCTTTGCACGACCCCCCCAACACCGTTCTGTGCCCCTTCATTGTGGTCCCAATCTTTGTCACGCTTCTCATGACAGCAGTGGTGGTGTGGCGCAGTAAGCGCAGTGAAGGCATCGTCTGAACCTCTTCCGTCCCTGGAAGCGCACTGCAAGATCTCTTGCTGCTGATGAAGAGGGACTTGGAAGTCTCCAGATCTCACATTAAGGGAACTCTGGTTCATTCATGTTGGACCTGAAGCAAACTGTAGTGAAGAACAGTTTGCTGTTCTTGCACTGGAACACAGAGTTTTAAAAGTAATATTTCTAAACATTGTTCCCTAGGGAAAATCGTTCTGCCACTGAGAGAAAAGTGCTGCAACTAGATCTGTTAGAACTAGGAAATGTGTCCATGCTCTTAATAGCTGAACCATTTGTGATTTGGTATAATTAAGGGCATGTCTGTACTGTTGTCTCCTCTCTAAAGCGCCTCACATTTACTTTGCCTTTGGGTTATCTCTGGCATTCGCCTCCTACACCTTACACATTTGCTTCTTGATTCTGATTTTTTCTTTGGGTCAGGTAATTTATGGAAGAATATTGCAGGATATTTGGACACAGCCTCCAACAGCTTTGCTGTGGTGCAAATGACAGGACATTAAGGTGATTTTAAAAAATAAGGGTAAAAAGATGGGATTATATTTTTCAGTTCCAGATGAGGTCCACTACCAGCTGGGCAATGGTTAGAATGCAAAGCAACACAAGGCAGGGTATAATCAAGTTTATGACACCTGTGGAGAAATGCCACCCACCCAAGAATTCACCCCAATGTTTCAGTTACTATTACTTCTGTGTGTCCTTGGACAAGAGCCCTACCGCTGAGTGAC
The DNA here is from genome assembly GCF_001447785.1 of Gekko japonicus. Lineage (NCBI taxonomy): Eukaryota > Metazoa > Chordata > Lepidosauria > Squamata > Gekkonidae > Gekko > Gekko japonicus. Next base: position 217,018 of record NW_015174293.1, read on the forward strand.
AGCTGTCAGAAGGGAGGGAGGTTAGCGAGAGGGAGTTGCTGAGTTCCCAGCAGCACAGAGCATTCAAGCTCTTAGGTGTGCTAATGGCTTGCTCTCCTATTCCTAGCAAGAGAGTCACACGGAGAGCCATAAAGCTTGGAAGACTAAAGAGAGGGAAGGAAGCTCTTCATTTGAGACCGAAAGGGCCATCTCATGTGTGCCCCCGTGTGGGGAGGTGGGGTGCGGGAGGTTATAAAAACCTTTAGACATCTGGGAGACTCTCCCCACCCCCACCCGGATTTGGGCAGCTCTCTGGCCATGCAGCAGCCACAATGGCCCAGCCTTTCACCAAGGGACTCCCATTACGGTTCACAGAGCATATGGCACAATAGAGTGGGTGGAGTCCAAACCTAGAGATCCAACATAACGATGAACTCCTAACGTGCTGTAACTTTGAGTAAATGTTGCCTGTCCTAAAACTCAACATAATTTAGGGGGTCCCTGGTGTAGGGACAGAAACCTGTGTGTTCTCACACCCTTGTTCACTTGCTAAGCCTGTGTTGCTTGAGTGGAACGCGTGGCTTCTTTTATTCCTTTATTAAACTTCCTCACCTGCTAGATGCTCTTCTGTCTGATCTCTGGGAAAACGCCATGTCTGTCTGGTCTCGGTATCTGGCCTGTGGTGCTGGGGAGGGTCAGCAGGGAGGCACGACAGACAGCCGTAAAGGGCGAGGTTGTGATAGCTGGCTGCAAGTGGGGTTGCAAATACGGTGTGGCCCAGTCTGGCAGGAGACACTCCTCTAAGAGTCACGGTGGGTGGCAGCTGGTGCTTACCCAGTTTGCGACACACACCCCTCCCCCAGGGTTTCCCCTGACCTCCCAGGGATCTAATTGGAAGGAACAAGGGAGGGCTTGTGAGACTCTGTTTCTGCAAAATCATCATGGCATCTCTGTTGAGCCGTCCACTAGAACCTAAGGTCTTTTCCCCCCTCTCAGTCCAAGCCAGTTCAGCCCGGTAGTGATTATTTAAAGTCAGGCTTTTTTTGTTCCGATGGGCATCACTGTATGCTTATCTACAGGGAGCGGTGGCGCAGGCAGTAAATGAAGCCTGCATTCCATCTGGCCAAACAGCGTCAGCTGTTCGAGCCCCACTGTGGCCGGGGTGAGCTCCCGGTCCAGGTGTCAGTTCCCGCCCACCCAGCGGCTCGAAAGCCCGTATGGGCAAGTAGACAAATGGGTACCTGCTCTTAGAGCGGGGGGCACCCGTCCTTCCCTTTGCGATGGCGTGGCGTGGCGGCAGCATGAGCAGCGGAGTAACGGCAGCGGCAGCAGAGAACATGGCGGCAGTGGCGAGGCGATCAACCGAGCGGAGACTGGGTCGGCAGAGTGCGGAGGCAGAATGACGCGGTAGGCCGGAGCCAATCGAACAGACGCCGGCTGCGGGAGCATGCGCTGACATGCACTATGGCCCATACCCAGGAGAAGCCGCGACAACCAGAGGAAGACCTGTGCCAGAAAGAGACGACGTCGCCGGATTGAAAAGACCTCCCGCAAAAAGAGACTATAACAACGAAGACTCCGCTATGGGTGCCTGTTAGGTTAGTCATTTCCCCCTCAATTGTATATGTGTGGCCCTAGGAAGAGATTGTAATAAATTGTATATGCAAAACCGCTCAGAGCCCTTAGGGGGTGAGCGGTCTATAAATCGAAGGAATAAATAAATGAATAAATAAATTCATTTGCAGCATTGTTGCCCACTCAGCCTGTTTCTAACATCCTGAGTAACTGGATGGTGCAGCCTCTGCACCGCTCACCCTCCGTTCCTCAGACTTGGCCTCTGCACCGCTCCCCCTCCGTTCCTCAGACTTGGCCTCTGCACCACTCGCCCTCCGTTCCTCAGACTTGGCCTCTGCACCCACTCGCCCTCCGTTCCTCAGACTTGGTCTCTGCACCCCTCCCCCTCCGTTCCTCAGACTTGGCCTCTGCCCCGCTCCCCCTCCGTTCCTCAGACTTGGCCTCTGCACCGCTCACCCTCCGTTCCTCAGACTTGGGCTTTGCACCCACTCGCCCTCCGTTCCTCAGACTTGGCCTCTGCACCGCTCACCCTCCGTTCCTCAGACTTGGTCTCTGCACCGCTCACCCTCCGTTCCTCAGACTTGGCCTCTGCACCCACTCGCCCTCCGTTCCTCAGACTTGGTCTCTGCACCGCTCACCCTCCGTTCCTCAGACTTGGCCTCTGCACCACTCGCCCTCCGTTCCTCAGACTTGGCCTCTGCATCGCTCACCCTCCGTTCCTCAGACTTGGTCTCTGCACCACTCGCCCTCCGTTCCTTAGACGTGGTCTCTGTGCTGCTCGCCCTCCGTTCCTCAGACTTGGTCTCTGCGCTGCTCACCCTCTGTTCCTCAGACTTGGTCTCTGCACTGCTCGCCCTCCATTCCTCAGACTTGGTCTCTGCACCGCTCACCCTCCGTTCCTCAGACTTGGTCTCTGCACCACTCGCCCTCTGTTCCTCAGACTTGGTCTCTGTGCTGCTCACCCTCCGTTCCTCAGACTTGGTCTCTGCGCAGCTCACCCTCCGTTCCTCAGACTTGGTCTCTGCACCACTCACCCTCCGTTCCTGATCATTTATGAACAACTTAAATAGCACCCCCCCAAAAAAAATACTGATCCTTGTGGGACTCCACCGTTTGCTTCCCTCTGTTGAGAGAACTGACCATTTATCCTGGGGGCACTCTGCTTTCTCTCGTTTAGCCAATTTTTAATCTATAAGCCCATCCTCTTACCCCGTGACAGCTAAGCTTACGACCCTTTGGTGATGTCTCTTATCCAAAGCCTTTTGACATCCCAAGTATATAATGTCTCCTGGGTCACCATGACCTACACACTCATCCACTTTTTCGAAAAACTCCAAAAGGTCGGTGTAGCAAGACTCTCCTTTGCAAAAGCCATGCTGATGTTCCCTCGGCAGGTTTTGTTCCTCTATCTGCCTCATAATAATAATGATTAGAGTGTCTACTAATTGTCCACGAAAGACATTAGGCTAAGTGGCCTGTAATTTCCTGGTTCCCCTATGCATCCCCTTTTAAAAAGTGGTGGAACGTCTGCTACTCTCCAGTTCTGTGGTACAATAGGCCTGATTTTGGTGACAAGTTGCATACAGTGGTCAAACAGGATGACAGTGCCACATTTGATTTCCTAAGGACTCTCCAGTATATATGCCATCAGGACTCAGACTTGCTGGTTTTCGTTTCCCCAGTAGGTCTAGAGCATATTGCTTTACTTAATTCATTTACAACGTGCCTTTTTCTCCAATGGGGACCCAAAGCAGCTTGCATCGTTCTCTTCTCCATTTGATCCTCACAACCACCACCACCACCCCTGTGAGGGAGCCTGGGCTGAGATGGACTGGCCCAAGGTCACCCCGTGGCCTTCCACGGCACAAGTGGGGATCTAAGGGTTTGTTTAAACCTGCATTTATGGCTTTCCAGTTGTGTGCAGGTTCTGGTATTTTATACCGCGGGGTGGATCCAGAGCGAGGATCACCAGCCTTTCCTGCTTTCCTTATGACACCCCCCCCCCGGGGTTTTACGTCCCACGTGGAGTAACAACTGGTAGGTGACACTAGGGAGGGGGAAGGAGACAAAACCACTCCCCACTTCCTCTTCTGTCAGAGGGGCGATTCTCTCCTCGCCCCCCCCCCCAGCAGCCTTCCAACCCACCAGGGTCTGTGACCAGTTCCCTCTAAGCCGAGTTAGTGTGAGCTAGCTCAGTTTTTTAGCCTCCGGCTCACACGTTTCTGCCTTCGCTCAGGGAGGAGGGCTCCAGAGCAAACTGATTTATGCAGTAGCCAAATGGCTCGCTCACAACTTTAATGCCAGGAGCTCACCAAGTAGAACTTCTGTTCACAAGACTCCACAACTTCCGGATCCGGTCTCAACGAGGGAGGTCGAGCATACACCGCTCTCCCAGGACTTTAACTCCTTTAAACAATTACAAACGTTTCAAACTCTTCTAGAGACGAAGAGTGAGGCAAGGGAAGCTTCTGGGGGGAGGCCAGCGGGGGTGGCGACCCTCGACGAACCCCAGCTGTCCTGAAGCAAAGGAGTTATATACCAAGACGGAGCGACGGCGGAGACGCCGAGGGCAAGTGAGCCGAGGAGGAGGCGCAGAGTCACTAGATGGAAGCAAACGTTTAACCGAAGCTAAGTACCTTATAATATCTAACAGCAACAGTCCTGTGGGGGAAATACTGGGCTAGTATATCTACGTGGAATATGCTGGAATAGAATAAAAAAGCTAATAAACTACAAGCCGAGAAAAGATAAAGGGCACAATTGACCTAAAAAGCGGCTAGTACAATAACAGGCAGAGGAGGGATACCCGAGCAGAGGAGGCTAAAAATAAGGCTGAAACAAGGAAGAGAAAAGTGAGGTGTAAGTTGGAAACCACAAAAAGTTTTTTCCTGTTACCGCTTTTCTTTTGCAGGTGGACGGTGGGGCTTTAAGGCGACACGGAGTGCAGAACGGAGTGGGGCTTTAAGGCGACACGGAGTGCGACACGGAGTGCAGAATTGGTTGCAGCTGGACGTGGCGCGGAGGTGGAGAGGAGCGGAGCAGCGTCAGGCATCGGCGACTAGGCAGACGGGCAGTCTGAGAGGGAGCAGAGGAGTGAAGGAGCGAAGAAGCTGAAGAGCTACGTCATAACCAAAGCGACGGAGAAAGAAAGGAGGGGCGAGTGCGCTGATTTACGGGCTGAAACGGAACGGAACAAGGAACGGGCTAGGAAAAACATTTAAAGGGACATTTAAAGAGAGCGAAAAGAGCGAAAGAGACATAAAGAGACTAGAGAGACTAGGGATCATTAACGGACTAAATTAACAAGGAAGTGTCAATGGACTAAGCAAATAAGGAAAAAATATTTAAAGA
>NW_015174293.1:225462-250699 GCF_001447785.1 Gekko japonicus
GGGGGGAAGGGTTGGAGGTGGGGTGGCTCTGTATGTCAGAGAGGGTATAAAGTCCAGAAAGATTGAGAGGCTAAGAGAATTGGATTCGCTTCTTGAAGTTCTGTGGGTTGAATTAGGGGGGCCAAAAGGAAACTTAACACTGGGAGTTTGAAAGATATTAGGCTGGATTTGCAGAAGTGGAATGCCATTCCGTTGTCCCTTATGGGTAGGGTAGCGTTGGTTAAGATGAATGTGTTGCCTAGATTTTTATATCTGGCACAAAATATACCTGTACTAAAAAGCCAAAACTTTTTTGAAGATCTCAATAAGGTCACCAGACAATTTATATGGCAGCATAAGAAAGCCAGAATAAAATGGAAGGTGCTTCAAGATAGTAAAGAAAGAGGAGGATTGAGTGTCCCCAACTGGTATATATATTATCAAGCCGCCGCCCTAGTATGGATAAAGGACTGGGTAAACCTTGAAAATGCAAGACTCCTAGCTATAGAAGGACATGACCTCAGTATGGGGTGGCATGCCTATATATGGTATGGGAAAGATAAGATCCACTCAAATTTTGGTAGACACATATTAAGAGGCGCGTTGAATAAAGTATGGGTAAAAACTAAAGAGATATGGTATAAGAAAACCCCAAGATGGGTCGCTCCTTTGGAAGCATTTATTATACCCTCAGCGATAACGATGAATTTAAAGGAAAGCTATCGAACATTACTAAATAAAAAAAATGAGTTAAAAACAGAAGAAAAACTTAGAAAGGAAAATAATCTATCATGGTGGGAGCAAATAACACTAAGAGATAGATTTAAGAAAGACGCGACAAGAGGCTTTGAGGACCAAAATAATGAATTGGATAAAATATGGCTGTCCTCAAACGATAAATTGATTCAGAAACTGTATAACTGTATAACTTACATCTACAGGAATTTTTGAAGGACGAAAAAGTAAAAAATGTAATGAACACTTGGGTGAAAGATATAGGGGAAATTGAGGAAGAGCAGTGGGCAACCATGTGGAAAACTGTTAAGTATATGAAAGCGGTCGCGTATAAAGAAAATGTATATAAAATGTTCCATAGATGGCATTGGGCACCCGTTAAGTTGGCCAAATGTTACAGGGGGTATTCTGATAAATGCTGGAAATGTAAAAGCTGTAAAGGAACATTTTACCATATGTGGTGGGATTGTAACATGGCACAAAGATTCTGGAGAATGGTTAGAAAAGTACTCCAAGAAAGTTTAGGCATTAATGTAGCACTGAAACCAGGAATATACCTGCTTAATATGATTCCAAATGGCTACAATAAACAGGACGCATATCTAATTAGTTATATTATAACTGCAGCCAGATTGTTATTAGCACAAAACTGGAAATCGGAAAGCTTACCTACTAAAGCAGAGTTGGTAAATAAAATATTAGATCTAGCCAGAATGGACGATCTAAGTTTAAAGTTGCAAAATAAAAATGAGAGGGTACACAAAAGGAGATGGAATAAGATATATAAATGGATAGAACTTCAAACAGAAATGTAATTAGAAAAGATATTTCCTGTATTTGCAATAGTGAATGATATATTACTTACAGATGAGGTTACTAACTGAAAATATCTGACTCTGATCTGTAAATAAGATGATGAACTGCGGATATGTATATCCTTTTATTTTAAACAATAAAAAATTTAAACCCCACAAGACTCCACAACTTAGAGGGAGCATTGTCTGTGACCCCAGGAACACCACACCGCCCTAATGTCCAAAAGGACTGGTGGGAGGGAGAAAAACCAGGGAGATCCATGACAGTCAGCATTATATGCTGAGGGATTGCAGGGTCCAACCCATTACAAAGATTCACAGGATAGATAAGAGCTGACAACTTTTCTCCCTCTCCAAAAATACTAAAATTTGAGGACATCTAATGAAGCTGATTCAGGACCAATGAAAGGAAAGACTTCTTTACATGAGGAGTGGTTAAAATGGGGAATTTGCTGCCAGAGGATGTAGGCATACAGTGCTTTAAAGGGGGATTAGACAGATTCATGGAGGAGAGGTCTATCAGTGGCTGGTGGACATGGCAACCCAAAGGAAACCCTCCACATACAGAGGCAGTAAACCAGTACCAGGTGGCAACATCAGAGAACAAGAACATGACAGAAGCCAATGTTGGGTCAGGCCAATGGCTCATCCAGTCCAATACTCCGTGTCACAGTGGCCAAAAATACCAGGTGCCATCAGGAGGTCCAGCAGTGGGGCCAGAACTCCAGAAGCCCTCCCACTGTTGCCCCCCCCCAAGCACCAAGAATACAGAGCATCCCTTGCCCCAGACCGAGAGTCCCTATTTCTACCTTGTGGCTAATAGCCACTGAAGGACTTTTGATCCATATGTTTATCTGATTCCCGCTTGAAGCCGTCCATGCTTGTAGCTGCCACCACCTCCTGTGGCAGTGAATTCCATGCGTTAATCATTCTTTGGGGGAAGGACTTCAGAGGAAGGCCTCGGCCTCTCTGCCCTGTTGTTGGCTCTCCAGACTAAGTGGTTGGCCTGTAAGTATCAGGAGGCTGGACTAGATGGACCCTCCCTGATCTGATCCAGCACGGCTCTTTGAACATCAGGGATCCGCACAGCGCCCACCAATGCAGTTTCTGGTGTCTGCGGAGTGTTCTGGGCAGGGAGCAAGGCCCGGTGAGGCTTCTGCCCAGCAAGGCTCCTGAATGACTCTTGGGAGATTGGATGGGCTGAGCGGAACTTTTACAACATGGCTGTGGTGGCAGCTGCCTCCACAGCAAAGAGATTGACACTGTGTGTGACTAAAGTTGAGCGGTGGCCGCCATTTTGTGGCTGGCTCCACCTCCTGCGGCTGCCATTTTGTGGCTGCGCCCACCACGCCATGCCAGAATTTCAGAGGTGCCCACAGGCTCTAAAAGGTCAGGGATCCCTGTCTTACGTTTTGTCTTGTATCTGTTATACTGTGTTACAGATACACAGCGGCTTCTACGCAGAATTTAGTTTTCGCTACTTGGGAAAACAGGAGAAAGGACAGTTACATCTGAGAACATTAACTTTATAGAAAAGGGTAAGTAAATAGAAAATGCTTCTGATTTCAGAGAAAAAGAAACCGTACGGCATAACTAAGCTTAACGTATTTGGCAGTTCAACTTTATAACTGGCCCCAGGTTTTGGAAGCCTGCTGGGCTTCCTCCTGAGAAAACCCGCCAAGCTGGCTGCAGATGGCGCATTGGCACATTGTGAGGGAAACCCACGCTTCATTCATATTCTGTTCTAGCAAAGTAAAATAAAAATAGATGATTCTGTGCGGCCAATAATGTGGTGCCAACAACGGCCATGGAAGCCGTTCCTGCGTGCTTCTGCTGACTCTTTCAAGTATGCGGAAAACACCCGCTTGTTAATACCAATCACCAAAGCAAAGGAAAAGGGACCGAGAGCATACTCCTCCTAAGCAGCCGGGGAATGTGACGGGCAGATGGACATCCCCTGGAAGCAAGAAGGGAAACGAGCGGGGGGGGGGGCTTATGTCTGTGTCAGGCTGAGGACTGGGAATATCAAACTTTTCCAAGTAACAAAATTAAAGAAATAACAAAATTAAAGAAACTTATTTCCACTACACACATTTTAAAGATAAAGAACAGTCCTTCAAGACGATGTTCAAGTTACCCATTATCTAAAGGAACATCCCGCAGTTCTCACATTGCCTGCTGTTGCCATATCGAGATTTTAGCAAATACCAAAAAACTGGGAGCCCTTTATTTTTTTTAACGATTTTTATAAGGTTGTTTTAATGCAAAATGGTCTCTTTTTCACAGCAGAAAAATAATAATTGCATTCAAATTGAGTAATGCCTTTTATTCTCAAAGAGAACTATTTCTGCTTAATTATTATGTCCCCAAAACCCAACTCCACACAAGCTGACCTCAGTATACAGATGCAGTGATTTTCAGGAGGAGGAGCGTCTGCTTGTAAAGCGACAGAATGGGCGCGATCCCATGGAGCCTTTCCACTGATGGAAGCAAGCCCACCACCCCACCACCCCGTGCTGCCAGCAGGGGCCGCTCCCCCCCCCCTCTTTGCTTGCAGGTCACCCACCCGTGACTGTGACTGCATCTTGGAAGCTTTTGGGCTTACTGAGGAAAGAAAAAAGGTGAACACCTCTGACGGAAATGTTTCTGTCAGGGGAAACACTTTCTGGGCTGAATGTTATGTATAACATACCCGTGAAACTTCACAAATGTTTCTTTCTGGTTTTGATGGCAATTTATTGATGTAAAACAAACACACTTTATGTGATCCCAGAATTAAATCATTTACGTAACTATGGCTCTCTCATTTTTTTCTTTAAATCCCAGGCCAATTAATAGTATCAAAATACCAAGCTTCATTTTTCGTTGATATACATCAGGAAGAACCAAAGTAACCAGAATAGTAACTGTGCGGAATTAGTTTTTAATTAGTTCCTGAGGTACATGCCTCCTCTGTTCAAAAGGGATTTGTGGTATCATACACACAGCGTTTCCACTCTAGACGTACTTTTCACCCACACTTGCCTTTACCACAAAAGGCTTCTTCGCTTCTGAGATTGTGCCTCGTGAAACTTCAATGTGTGTATGTTCCTTTCGCATGGAGCGGGTTCTGCAACACGGGGGCAGTTATTACAATAACAATCTTCCACATCATGTCTCCCTAACAGACTGTAAAAATTAAAATGGTAACTATGTAAAAAGAAAAGAAAACTTCCCTTTTCACTGTGATAGCATGTAAAACACTGGATTTTTTTTTTTAAAAAGGTACTCTGCAATTATACACAGACCTAACTTCATTGCACAATGAATGCAGAATAAAAACACTCTGTAGCCTGAAGATGAATTGAGAGCAGCAACTGTAAAAGTTAAATTAAGTATAAAAATTCCCACAATAGGTATAATTCAGTTTATGAGACTGCCCTCCTCCCGGGCCAGCCGCGTCCCAACTACTATTTCGGTTCCATGAAGGCAACTGTTTGTCTCTCCGTGTTTAACGAAGCCTACTTTTATTTGCCAACTTTTACAAGTTCCAGTAAGCATACCATTCCTTCCTACGAGTCATGAGGAAAGTTTTTAAGTAGTATGAATACAACCTTAATAGTGATTTCTTTTAACTTCCGAAGCATATTGCAGTTCTGGATAGACAGTACATTTTCTGAAAAGACATTAAAGAGTAAAGCAAAAAAAGTTTCTTCAACCAACAGATACGATTTCCTCGCTGTACTGACACGGAGCACCTCCATTTCACATGGATTATTATGAAGCTTGTTTTCTTCTTGGAACAACATGGGCAAAAGACAAGGACATTCCAGGCTTTGTGTTGTTTTTAATCACGTTACAGTCAACAGTACGATATGCATTCCATAGTGCTGCTGTCTCCCTTCATCATCTAGCATAGTGGTTAATGTAATCTTCAACTTTATTTCGGAAGTCCTCCTAGATGGGGGTGGAAAACCAAGCATTTTAGATTTCTGTACTTCTAAAATTTCCACATTCCATGTGCAAGAGCGTCAGTGCAGTGCTTGCTTTTTTAGTTTCAATCAAAATGTTACATATACAAAAATATTATCACTCAACCTCTTTGTACATATATTAAGAAATGGAAATACGAAAGTGAAAGCACACCATTCCTAAATAAAAACAGTAAAATCAAAGAATGGAACTTGTTTCATATAAAACTTATTTTACTTGGACACACCAACATCAGTTGCTTAAATTTTAATTCAGGTAGGTAGCTTTGTTGGTCTGAAGGAATAGAACAAAGTTTCAGTCCAGTGGCACCTTTAAGACCAAAGTTGGTCTTAATGTCTTTCAACAAATTAATATTATGAAAACCCTATTGTGATAAATTGTTGAGGCAGTAGAATTTGACCCTCTTATGTTATTGTGTGTGTGTGAACAAAATAACACCCTGTAAAGCCAGTATAAACCCAAACCCTGAAACTGTTTTTGCCTAGGAATGTCACCAAAGAGGCCACCCCCTCCCCCACTAACCCTCCCCATGGCAGCTTTTTGGAAACCAAGGAAGACCCTCACAATGATCTCTCCTGTCTTGTCTAGTTCAGCCCTTATCATAGCTATACAAAAGTTATATAAACTCTAGGTCAATGAATAAAATGCGAAATTTTTAAAAAGCCCGCAAAAGATTTTTAAAATCTTATCTATTTTCCATCATGGCTGCTAATCCAACATTCTTTAAATGTTTTATCCTGCAAAGGTCCTGGCACGTTTACTGGCAGTACATCACACACCCGGAATCAAGGTGGATTACTTGGGGTAAATCAAATACAGTCAGCTGAATGGGACACCCACTGGAACTGCAGGACTACGGGAATCTGAACATTAGCAGAAACCGAAGACGGAGCTCAAACAAACCTGAAAAAAAGCATTTAAACGTGACTGCTGAGTCCGGAGCAGACTTGCAGTGGTGGGGTTGGGGACCGTCCTGTTTGCCTGTGCCGAAGGCCATGATTCCCTGTTGCCAAGCCAGGGGAGGGGGAGCCTTCCTCCCCGGGGGACACCACGGAGCAGGCACGAGAGCAGAGGCCGCCGCACTGATTGGGCCGTCTGCGGGACTCTGCACCCGCTGAAGACCTGCTCAGGTGAGCCACGCTGTCCTGGCGGAGAAGCGGTCCTGCAAGGACGAGGGACTGAGGCCACGGAGGGCTTTGCAGGTGCCAGTCAACACCTTGACTTGAGCCTGGCAGTGGATGGCCTGTGTCTCATTCGTTCAGCTGCTGAGCAAAGAGCTCCTTTGTGCTGGAATAGCAGTTGCTCTGAGTGTGCGTGACTGACCACCAGCGTACAGCAATACACAGCCTTGCAGGATAAAATTCAATCTCTCTCACCCACATACACACTGGAGGCTGAGTGTTCACAGGTGCCCAGGTACATACAGGAAGATCTAAAATTTTAAAGAGCCCTGAAAGCAGAAGACCTTGCCCTGTTTTCAAGAGCCACTTGCCACGTAGCCCGAGAGAGAGGAGGGAGGGGGGGGCCACGGGTGTTCGGGCTTGGGGGCGGGTCGGCAGCTGGTCGGCAGTGGGTTGAAGCCCAAAAAAGCGGGTAAACCCTCGGGGGGGGGGGGGTGTCTGGCAGCCCTAGCTGACACAGAACTTCCTCTAAAGAGACGGCCATAAAGGACATTAGAAAAAGGTGTTCTTGTTTAGAAATACTTTCAAGAAATTATTGCTCACCTTGTCACGCAAATGATGTTCTGCAGCTTCAATATTCAAAGGATCATCAAAATTCAAGAGATCCTGAAAACACAAAACAAACCAACAGAAGCCCATGAAAAACAAACCAACAGAACCCACGAATTTTTAAATGAAAAGTTGACAGGGACTAAACATACAAAAACTGACCGACACGGCTTCCGGTCTGGCTCCCGCGAAAGGCAGACGCATCCTCGGGTCGCTCCCGAGGGCGCCTTGCCCGCCCGCGGTGGAGGAGGGAATCCGCGCAAGCGGAGACCCGAACGAGCCCCTCAGATGAGAGGAGCTCAGATCCGGGGCGCTTTAGGGCGTTCCAGGGGGGAGTCTCTCTTTCAGTCGAAAGATCGGAGATTGAGACTCTCGCCATGCCCTGCCCCTTTGGACCTTGCTGCGTGAGCGACCCCGTTCTACGGGGTTTAGCGGAACCACCGGGCGTGCATTTTAAAAACTTTACTAAAAATAAAAAAACAAGATGTCGGAGCTGGGTAAAGACAAGCAGAGGAGAAGGAAGGGACTTCCGTCAGGGCGTTTGTGTCAACGTGAGTGCCGGCTGTTTAATATTTGGACTGTGTATAGCTATGAATCCAACGGGGATTGTGAAGGAAAAGAAAAGTTTGAATTGTGACAGCGAAAAGTGCCTCATGAGCGCTTATAAAAGTCAACAATTGAAGAGGAGAATCCAGCGAAGAGATTGGGAGCGGATAAAAGCGAAATTGAAATTAATACCATTCTCAAAGCTGGAGATCTCCGGGCATGGCATGAAAGGAAGACGACTTATAGCACAGGAACTGAAAGAGTTAACAGCGACCCGAAGGAGGAGGGGAAGAAGCCGGAGGGAGAGAAAAACAGAGGAAGCCCCTCCCGTCACTGAGAGTGGAAAAGTAACCAGCACGTAAAAGAAGCGGTTTTGAATGTGCCCTGAAGAGACTTTTTAACAGAAATTCAAAGGAACATTACTAACATACTAATACAGAAAGTAACTGGAATGGAAAAAAGATGTTTGACAACACGCAGAAGAAGCCTTTGATGATTGGACATTACTAACAGTTTAATCTAACAGTTAATAGATCACTCAGCTTTCTCTCCGTCCCACTATATACCTTCCCTATTTTTCTTTTTAAGCGAAACTCCTCCCCTTTTTAGGGGAGTCAATAAAATCTTTATACACAAAAACTGACCGACACATCGGATGACCTGGATCTAAGGAGGATGACCTGGATCTAAGGAGGATGGGGGGGGGGGGCTTGGCACAGAAGGCGTATCAAAGGCTGTTTGCAGTGTGCAAGAAAAGACAGGAGTCCCACCAAGCCCTCGGTTACCTAAAGCAGCTTTTAGTCCCCAGGCACTTGGCTCATGTATGAAATTTCATTTTAACACTTCCAACAGTAAATGCCAATTCATCTGGTGAGTCTAAACCACTTCCTCATTCTCCCGGCTGCCACAAAGAGCCCGAGATGCATTCCGCCTGGCTCACAGAGGACAGCGGTGGCTGGAGACTCAGCAACATAAACCGACACACAGCACTGGGGACCCTGGGAGCGGCTGCAGGTATGCCCAAAGCCTGTCCCCACAGTGGCTCTTTGGACTTGCCCCTCCCCGCCCCCCTTGCACAGCAGGCCCCCCCCCCGATCTTGGTGGCCACCAATATGTTTTCCGGCACCCCCTTGATGACAAAATCGAAAGGACCTTGAACGGAACAGCTGCTTTACTGGGCTACTGCTACGATCTTATGCCAAATGAAACCCAACATTATAAACAGGAGCAAACACAGCTACTTGTCAGCACAAATGCCCAGAGAGCTCAACAACCCCCTTTTGGCTGAGGGGGAGAGGAGGGGGGCAGGGTCGCGAGGGGAACAGCGGGGGTTTCTTCAGCAGAGGCCTCGAGGCTCATTGCCCAAGAGCCTTTTGACAGCACTACAAGGTCTGACTGCTATACAAAATCACACACCACTGCCACCACTGTGGTTCTGCTTCCACAGTTTATTTCAGTCACACAAATATAACAGCCTCTGTTGTTGTTGTTTTAAAATAAATCTGGTCTCGCTGTCTCCCTATTCAGCTGCATGTCAGGGAACACCCGTCAGCCCAGCCACAAACCAGCCGCCTCTCAGAGGTGCGATTCCCACAAGACACTGACTCCGCCCTTGGCCAGGCAGGAGGGGCCACGCATTCTCAGGTCCTGGGTAACAAGGCATACTAGAGAAGGGGGGGGGGGGTGGCACAAGATCTCAGTTGTCCAAAATGCAGCACAACACCTGGGTTTGGAAAAGAACTCGTTTAGCCTGTGGGGCCATAACAAGAGATACCTTAGTGGAAATCTGTTTACGTGGAAGCTTGTTTAGTACCTGCTAAGATGCTACCAAAAATGCAGGTGTGACGTAGTACCTGCCAACCTGGGTAGCTCAGCATCAGCGCTGGACAGTTAAGGAAGGACACCGGCAGCAGTGGCTGGCCCGGCACGTTAACTGGCAAAGGAGGTGTTGGCCGTTAAGGGGGAGGGAGAGAGCCAGCGCGGCACAGAGCGCGTAAGAGCAGGACCCGGGGAGACCAGGTTCAACCCCCCATTCATGCCTTGGGCCAGCCATACCCTCTCAGCCTGACCTTCCTCACAGGGGTGTTGTGAGGACCACCTGGAGGGAAGGAGAATGAGGCAAGCTGCTTCAGGTCTCCCCCACTGGGAGAAAGGTGGGTACAAATGACCTAAAGAATAACAAAAAGGCTTTGCTGAAAAAAGTGAAGGATTTGGAACAGCAGGAAAAGATCATGGCCACTGATGACACAAAAGCTCGGCTGGACAGGCCAGAGGGAAAGAGGGCAAAACGAGGCCCAGGGAGAAGGATACCCCTGAAGGGCAAGAACATGAGCCAGGGCAGACTGAAAGGAGATCAGCAATGCAGAGAAACAAAAACGGGGGCTGTGACGGGGGGGGGGTCTTGAAGATGCAGGACCTGCATTGGTCGCTCCAACTGCTGATGGAATGTCACTTCTAACCCTGTGTAATCCTTCCCACTCCCTTCAACGCTGTGGTCCTTCTGTATGGCCGGGTGTGGTGGCAGCAGTCAGTGCTGGACTGCTGGGCTCAGAGGCAAGTCAAGAGGCCCCTGTAGTGGGGAAAGGGGGGGTGCCCAGGTGACCACTCAGTGAACAGCAGCCGCAGGCAGGCAGGCAGGCAACCCGGGTTTTGCCTCTTGGTGGTCTCTGTGCGTCACAACGGTGACCTGTGATGTAGTCCTTTCTTTAACCTAGAGGTGCCAGAGACTGAAACCTTCTGCGTGCAAAGCTGATGCCCATATGCCACCGAGCCACAGCCTCTTCCCACGAGACAGCCAGCGTGGTGGGTGGTGAAGAGTGGCAGCCTCAGGCCTGATTCCCCACGCCGCCGCCTCCTCCACCCTGTGAGGCCTGCTGGGTGGCCTCGGGCCAGTCCCAGTTCTCTCAGATCTCTCTCAGCCCCGTCTAACCTCACAAAGTATCTGTTGTGGAGGAGAGAGAAAGGAAAGTTGATTGTAAGCCGCTTTAAGAAAAGCGGGGCATAAACACCAACTCTTCTTCTTCTTAAGAAGTACACTGATTTTTTCATTACACTAAACAGTGGGAAGAGAGAAAGAAAGCTCTGAAAGACCAGTCTCACAGGCAGTGTCATGATCCATGGTCGTTCTGCGGCAGGCAGAAGGGAACTGAGCAGTCAGGCATGACTCCTGCACTTTGGCCAAGCTCTGTCTCCGAGAGGGAGGGTTTTTCCCAGACCTGGAAGCTCTAAAAGTTTCTGAACCACAGCTCTGGGCAAGGGCAAAGTCCACCGGTGTAACGCACAGAAACTGTGGGGAAGTAACTCCGAGACGGTCACACAGTCTCTCTCTCTCTCTCAGCATCACCCACCAGGGACATGAGCACAAAAGGTAGGGCTGAGAATGCCTGAAGAAGAATGGCATGAAAACGTATAAACACACGGAGAGGCCTCGAGACGAGGGATCAGCAGATGCTCTGAGATGAACCCCAATTGGGAGTTGTTCCAGTTTTGCTCTCTCCTTTATCCAGGGGATTTGCATTCAGTGAACTTGCAGAACACCACAGTGACCAAATATCAAGAATCGCGTTAAGCCTGCCTCCGTTTTCCCACGGAGACCACTAACAAAAGGAGGGGAGAAATTCAAGCCCCACTAGTGTCCACGTCTGCGGCCGAAGAATCAGGGAGCCTGGGGAAAGTGCCCGCCCGTCCCGCGCACCCTCCCCTCCTGCTTTGTGCCAGCATATGCACGAGGCCCTGCCCCGGACGCGAAAGGACTGCACTGTGGACTCTTGGCCATGGCCTCTACAGGGCTAACTAAAGCTGCGTATTTTTCCTCACAAGGCAAGTTACAGTTTAAGGGGTAGTGATGGTGAAAACAGCTTTGGGAAAACAGGAAAGGTTTCCTCACCCAAGTGCCCAAATCCCTAGAGCAGAGGTGTCAAACATGCAGCCCGAGGGCCGGATCAGGCCCTCAGAGGGCTGAAATCCGGCCCGCAAGGCCCTCGCTGTTTCCTGCTTCCTTTTTCAGTTCTGCTGCTGCTGCCACATTGCAGCTTGCTTTTCCAGACTCTCAGTCAAGATAAACAAGCCTCTCCTGTGCCACTGAGTCTGGTAAAGAACCAGCTGAGGCTCCTCCCCCTCCTTCTCCCAGGGGGAGGGAGGGAACTGGCCAGGCTACCTCAGTCCTACAGGACACAAAGGGAAGCCTTTCTTTCCTTCCACTGGCTGAGGCTCCTCCCTGAAGGGAGGGAGGGAAGGAGGGAACGCAGGAGAGCTTGGTTTGCTGGGCTGCCTCAATCGCACAGGAGAAAAGCAAAGAGCACCTTTAAGACCAAGAAAGCTTTATTCAAGGTATGAGATTTTGTGTGTGTGTGTATTTTGGGGGGCTCTTTATGCTGTGTGTGTGCGTGTATTTTGTTGAACTCCTTATGCCAGGGCTCTCTTGGGTACAACTGGGTTCTCTCCCTCTTTTCACTGTATTCATGCTCTCATGATCCAGTCTTTCTCAGTAAGAAAGCAATGTGAACTATTTTAGAGGAGGCCAGTGAGGTGGATTAAGTTGAGAGTGTGTGTCCAGACCAAGCTCACCCCCTTTGTAGGAAGTTGTAGTTATTTCTCTGGGGAAGACGTTTTGTAGACAAACACATAGCCCCCAGTCTGTGCCAGGATGTCTTTTCATGTTCTTGACCAGCACATGAAGCAACTTATGTACAAAAGCTCGTAATGCCCACCAATTCATGTTTTCCCTCCTGTCCTAGGCTCAAAACACTGAGCATGAGATTTCTGCAATGAATGTCAATAAATCAAAAGTAGGTTTGCAGCTTCCAGACACACTCCTGAACAGCATACTCAAGATTGTTACAGCACAGATATTTTAATGCAATAATTCACAGCAAGAGGTGTCAGTTATCAGAGACTGTTAAATAGACAAAATATTGCAAGAGTGCTAGTGTTTTAAGCACGTTTTATTTAAACATTAAAAAACCTTTAATTGTGTTTGTCTGTGTCCTTTATAAAGTTGATATCTCTGCTACCTGGCATTACATTTTATAACACACATGGCCCAGCCCGACAAGGTCTCATTTATGTCAGGTCCAGCCCTCAGAACAAATGAGTTTGACACCCCTGCCCTAGAGGATGCTTGGAAGCTATTTAAAACCACACTAACTGAAGCCCAGACAGAATGCATTTCCCCAGGTTAGGACAGGCACTGCCAAGTTGAAAAGAATGCTGCCTACATAGTTAACAACTCAAGTCAAAGAAGCTATAAAAGGGGAAAAGTTTATTTAAAACACTGGAAGGTCTGCCCCAGTGAACTGAACAGAAGGAAACACAGGCTCTGGAATGCTTATTAAATTTGTAAAAAGTAAAGGTAAAGGTTCCCTTGCTCGAAAGCCAGTCGAATCCGACTCTAGGGTTGCGATGCTCATCTCTGTTTCAAAGCCGAAGAGCCAGCGCTGTCCAAAGACATTTCCGTGGTCATGTGGCCGGCATGACTCAACACCAAGGCGCACGGAACGCTGTTCCCTTCCCACTGAAGTGGTACCTATTTATCTACTTGCAATTTCTTGCTTTCGAACTGCTGGGTTGGCAGGAGCTGGAACTAGAGACGGGAGCTCACTCCGTCATGCGGTACACTCGGGTCTCGAACTGCTGAACTACCGACCTTCCACAGCCTGCAGTTCAGCGTCTTAACCACTTGAGCCACCGCAGCTCCTATTAAATTCGTAGATGATACTAAATTGGGAGGGGTGGCAAATACGGTAGAAGATGGAGTCAGGATTACGGATGATCTTGACAGGCTGGAAAACTGGGCTAAAACAAATAAAACAAGTTTCAATGGGGATAAATTTAACACTTCGCATTTAGGTGGGGAAAATCAAATGCATAATTACAGGATGGGGGAGACTTGTCTTGACAGCCCTTCCTGGGGATCTCCCACCTTGCCTAGCCCATCAGGTGAGGGAGGTAGGTGTGGAAGAGGCCTCCAGCTACTCTGGTCCTACTCTGCACTTTTGTCGGCCGCTGGGTGGCTCCAGACTCCATGCCTAGCAGCGGAACCTTGTCAGGAGGCAGAGCCAACACATGGGAGGATCTTCCCCCGACAGGGGCCTGAGGGATGGCTCAGCCCTGGCTCCTGAGCTGGAAGTGGACTGGACTCTTTCCTCTCTGCTATGCTGGCCCCAAACAAGAAAAACAGAGCAACGTTTCAGAAAAGCAAGCAGGTACTGAAAAGGAAGAATCTGAGTCAAGGCCTATCTAACAGGCGATACGACTGTACTTCCAGCTGTGACGAAGCAGGCACCTCAGTGTGCAGGAGGGAAAGAACTGGATGTGGAGGTTAAAGATCGGGAATTCTGTCTTCAGCCATTACAATCCTGGAAACTCATAGAAAAATGTGTACCAACAGGTTAGGAAAGGTACAAATAGGTATATAAAAAGGCCTGCATAGTTAAAGAACAAAGTAATGGAAGCAGTAAAAGGTAAGATAGATTCCTTTAAGTGGTGGAAGGCTAGTCCGAATGAGGTGAATAAAAGAGAGCACAGGTTGTGGCAAATAAAATGCAAGTCACCGCCGAGACAGGCAAATAGAGACAATGAGGAACATATTGCAAAAAACATAAAGACCAACACATTTCTTCAAATACATTTGTAAAATAGTGGGTTCCATGGATGAACAGACCACAAGCCTAGTGATCAGTTCTACCTTATTTGTGATTTCAGCAAGAGCAAGACAAGACTCCAGAGCCTGGGCAGTCAGGCATGACTCCCGCATGGACTGAACAGGAGATGGGAACAGAAGGACACCAAGGCATTGGGGAATCTTCACTTGGATGGCAGAGGCTGGAACAAGTGAGCTCACCCAGAAGCAAGGCAAGCAGAGACAGAAAAGGAGAGAGGCCCGTGGGAAGAGAGAAACGGAAGGAGCTGTTATCGTAGCCACACAGCTGCACGGCCCCTGGCACAAGCGGCAGCAGACAAGAACAACAGCAAGTGCTGGGGGTGCCAAGCCCCCCAAAAGGACAGGATGGAACAGTGGCGGAAGCCAAAGAGGCGCGGCAAGAAGTAGGAACCGAAGCACAGAGAGAGGTGAAAGGAAGAAGTGGGGTCCACTGGAGGTGCACGCAAGGCCTTGAAATTCAGAGTGGGATGCGGGTGGACAAGGGTAATGGCGGGGGTGGAGAGGGAAGCAGGGGGAACCATAGCAACGTCTGTCATGGTGAACCCACGAGGACAACCAGAGGCCCCAGGGAACAAATCAGCCCACAGGGGAGAGGGTTTTAGGGCTCTTGCTTCAGTTTCCATCAATGTAGTTGTCAGCTGTGCTGCCATTGCAGGTGGGGGGGAGAGAGGCGACTCTTGTGATGCTGGAATTGTAACTTTCACTTCTCCGCGCTGCATCTTATCTCATAGCCTGAGTGTCTGACAGTTTCTCCTGATGCTTTGCTGGGAACATGAACCCGTTAGTTTAGGCGCGCTCCAGTTGCTTCTTTGACTGGCTTGACTTCGCCAGGGGCCTCACTTCGAATCCTGTGTATCTATTCTGCTCCCGCCTTTAGAGTTAGTTCTGACACAGAATGCATGCACAGATGACCTGCCTTTACTGTACTCAATAAACTTGAACCTTTCTGAAGGAACGTTGTTGAGAACTGATTGCTGCGAGACTCTGACAGTAGTAAATGCTGAACTACAGCTGGCAAGCCTAGTGCAGATACACTTATATCTACAGGGGGACTGACTAGGAGGCCACCTTCCGGATGACACCCACTTGCAAGGGGAGGCGCGAAGGGTTCGGCTGCAGATGAACAGGAAAGGAAGGCAGGAGCTCCTTCCAGTGCAACCACTGGCAACTGGGGCAAGGGAGATTTAAAAACGAACAGATGTCAGACCACTGGACACACGGCACCTCCGTGTCCAGAGAGAGGAAGCGCGGCCCTCCTTGACTCTGCACAGGGGTGCCCAGCAGAGCCCTGAGCGGGGCTGTAACACACTTCATGGTTCAGACTCCCGCCTAAGAGCTCTGCTTAGACAAGAAGGTGCTTCAGCCTCTGCCCCCTCGAGCCCCACGCATGGGGCTGCTGCTGCTCATTTCTGAAGCGTGGCCGTCGTCTGCAAAGAAGGTCTTGCAGCAGCAGTCCTCACAAGTGGATGACTCTGCACTGGAAACAAAGAGACGGGATGCGTCGAGTGGCTCGCCGGGCTGCAGCGGATGAAGCATCACAAGAGACACGAGAGAGAAGCCAAATGTTGGGTCAGGCCAGAGGCCATCCAGTCCAACACTCTTCTGTGTCACACAGTAGGGGCCAGGAATACCAGGGGCCACCAGGAGGTCCACCAGTGGGGCCAGGACATTAGAAGCCCTCCCACTGTTGCCCCCCCCCAAGCACCAAGATGACAGAGCATCACCTGCCCCAGAGTCCCTATCTATACCTTGTGGCTAAGAGCCACTGATGGACTTCTGCTCCATATGCTTATCTAATTCCCTTTTGAAGCCGTCCATGCTTGTAGCCACCACCACCTCCTGTGGCAGTGAATTCCATGTGTTCATCACTCTTTGGGTGAAGAAGGACTTCCTCTTATCCGTTCTAACCCGACCGCTCAGCAATTTCATGGAGTGCCCACAAGGAGTTCTTGTATTGTGAGAAAGGGAGAAAAGTACCTAAAAACCCTACTTGCTCTATCCCATGGATAATCTTATAAACCTCAATCATGTCACCCCTCAGTCATCGTTTCTCCAGGCTAAAGAGCCCTAAGCGCTTTATCCTTTCCTCATAGGGAAAGTGTTCCAAACCTTTTATCCATCGAGTTGCCCTTTTCTGCACTTTTTCCAAAGCTATAATATCCTTTTTGAGGTGTGGTGACCAGAACTGCACACAGTACTCCAAATGAGGTGGCACCATTGATTATTATAGGGGCATGATGATATTGGCGGATCTGTTTTCAATACCCACAACTCTGTGTCATGTGGGCAGCCTCCAGGGCAGCGTCCCTGCAGGCACAAGGACCACTGTGCACTACTGAGCACCCCTCGCTTGGCTCCCCACCCCACCCTGGGCAGCACCCTACAAATGCCCCCCTGGAAGCAGGAAAGACAGCCCAAGCCCAGGAATGGCAGCTGTTAGAAATAGTAAGGGGTGATTTAGCCTCGTTTTTACTTCCCAGAGAACAGCACAAAAATTCAATTATAAAACAAGTCAATGCTTCCTTTCCTGGACAATGTGACAAACGACTGTGATTTGTGTGTGTGTGTGGGGGGGGAGTACAATATTCTGTTTTGCTCTATAGAAGACAAATGTTATAAGTTCAAAGGAAGGACAGAAATATGAATAAATGGAGTTACTTACAGTAAATAAGGAGTTTAGTCCCCAAACAACATCCTGAAAAAAAAGAAAAACAAATGCATTCAGACCACCCCCTCAAGTGCATCAGGGGCGCATGCGCTGAGTGGGAGGGGCCATATAGACCATCCAGTCCAACCCCCTGCCCCGTGCAGGACCAGTTTACTTCATGATTTACACAAGAATGTGGAAAAAACCTAAACTGTTCATCTCACTTTAGTTGCGTTGTTGAGTTCTGGGAGACCCAGGTTCGAATTCCTACTCTGCCACAGAATTTCACTGGGCGACCTTGGGCCAGTCACCCACCCTCAGCCTAGCCTACCTCACAGGGTGGTGGTGGTGGTTGTGAGGATAGAATGGAGGGGAGGAGAGGAACGTAAACTGTTTTGGGTGCCCACTGGGAGAAAGGCAAGGTATAAGTTAAATAAATAAACACAAGATGAAGAGACCCCTGGCAAATAAATGCTTTTAAATACACAGCAGTTTTAAACTCAAGCAGGGGAATAATGTTGATTGTTTCAGAGTTTTTTGCCCACTGAGAAGCAAACTGAAGACTGTCAGATTTTCAGATTCATTGATCCAGGTATTGGAAGACTCCTCAGGCCCTCTGCTGAGGCTCACCATGTCAGTGCGGTGCTGATGCCACTGTGTCTGTTTGGTATCCCATGCTCTTGCACCCAGGAAACAACGGAATAAGAAAACTTCAGCCCTAAGTAATTGTGAGCACAGCCATCAATCTCCAAGCGGCACTGTGGACAGGCCAACATATGTATGGCACATGCCTCCAAGAGGCTGATGGCCTCTGCACCCATGAAACAGGACAAGGGAAGAAGCCAAGGCAAAACAGCACCCTCATCTGTACGGAAGACTGCAGGAGGCCAACCACCCGCCTCCTTGGATCTCTGCAGAGGGAAGCTCAAATCCCATTCTACAGACAGCTGCCATTTTGACAGGGGGACGCCCGAGGAAGGAAGAACAGGTAGTCCAAGAACATCACCCAGGCTCTTCCCCACAACTGTCCTGGGACAACTCGACCAACACTAAGGGTGAAGAAGCGACTGTTAGAACTGGATACGGAACAACTGATTGGTTAAGCATTGGAAAAGGAGTACGGCAAGGATGTATATTGTAACCTTGCTTATTTAATTTATATGCAGAGTAAATCATGTGAAATGCCAGTCTGGATGAATCACAAGTCAGAATAAAGACTGCTGGGAAGAACATCAACAACCTCAGATATGCAGATGATACCACTCTAATGGCAGAAAGTGAAGACAACCTAAAGAGCCTCTTGCTGAGGGTCAAAGAGGCGAGCGCAAAAGTTGGCTTGAAACGCAACATCAAAAAAAACTAAGATCATGGCATCTGGCCCCATCACTCCTTGGCAAATAGAAGGGGAAGTCGTGGAAGCAGTGACAGGTTTTACGTTCCTGGGATCCAAGATCACTGCAGACGGTGACTGCAGCCATGAAATTAAAACACGCCTGCTCCTTGGGAGGAAAGCGATGGCAAACCTAGACAGCATAATAAAAAGTAGAGACATCACCCGGGGCTTCCGGTCGGGGTAAAATGGCGATTTGACATACCATGTAAGCTCTCGGGGTGGACGGTGGTTCCTTTCAGCAGTTTGGACGATTAATTTGTCCAACGCAGCTTCCCCCAGGCAGGGGGAATGACTGGCAGGCATCAAGACCCAAGTGAGAGTTGAGATTGGTGTGATCAAGCCTCGGAGGAGGCTTGTATTACACTTTGATCCCCTCTTCCGAAGCAGCGTTGCGCACAGCACTAAAGGATCTCACCGAGCTGGGATGTCAGCTTAAAATCACAATTTCCTGACCTCATAAGACAAAAGGAAAGATTTGGACCGAAGGAGGCAGTGCGAAAACCAAAGATAAACAAACAAGGTAACAAATATCATTTTGCTTACCGGGAAACAGTTGAAGGTGAATATTGAAACATCTGGACAAGCGATAATGAACTTTAAAAATATTTGAGTAACGTTGGAGAGTAAAAAAGTTGATAAAAGAAGCAAAATTATAGAAAAAGTGAAACTGTTTAACATTCCTGTGGTGGTCTGAGAGATAAGAGACTGAAACTTACATCTGAGAAAACGCGAGACTACGAGAACGGGAAGGTGCCGAAATAAACAAAAAAGGCGGTGTTCCGGAAGTGACGTAGAAGGAGACTAGAAGAGACGCAGAAGTGCGGACAGACGGGAATTCGGAGGACCGGAAGAAGATCAGAAGGTAAAGGGACGGACCGGAAAAAAGGGGAGGAAGAAAGAAGAAGGACACCGGAAATTCGGAGGGGGAAGCGAACAAGCGGACGGACAGGAAGTGACAGGGGAAAGTGGACTACTCTGGACTAGAAAACCACAGAGTTGAAGCGCCCGACATTTTTGGGAGGACTAACTTTTAAAATTAAAATTTCTGGCTGGGACTTAACATCTGAAACAAGAAAATAGAGTGGTTCGGCTAAGCGAATAAAGGACAATTGAACTGTGTAAGTGAAATTATATTCTAAGTTGGTAGAGTTTTAACAAATTTTAACAACGAATTTAAGACAGAGACAGAGAGCAGCTACATGGTCGAGCCCGAAGATGGCTAAAGTCAAAGACAAACAGGAATGGCAAGCAGCAATGGAGGCTATGGAAAAAAGGATGATGGAGGCCATTCAAGGATTGGGAAAACAGATGGAAAATCTGGAGGAAGTTCAGGACAAAAATATGGCCACAATGAAATAGTTGGTAGTGTCAGAGGTGGCTGATCTCAAAAAGAAAGTGGGAGAGATTAAAAAAGAATTCCAAAGTCTATCACAAAAGTCTGCTGAAACAGAGCAAAAAACACAAGAAATGGACAAAAAAGTTGAAACAGTGGTGAAAGAAAATCAACGGATAGATACAATGATGGAATATAGAGCAATGCAGACCCATCTTAGATTGAGAGGGGTTGAAGAGAAATTAGATGAGAACATCCGCATTAGGGTAATTGAAGCCTTTGCAGAATATCTACAAGAAGAAGTTGATGACATAAAACACAATTTTGACCTGATTTACAAAGTGAATTCAGCTTATGCTCAAAAGAAGAATCTGCCAAGGGATGTGATCGTACAGCTACTAACCAGACGGATGAAAGAGGATATATTTAGGAAGCAATTCACGGAACCATTGGAAATAGAAGGAAAAAAGATAATAATAATGAAAGAGCTCCCTAGAACAATTATTCAAGATAGGAAAAAAATTAGGAGGCTAACAGATAAATTGAGATAACTGAATATAAGATATAGATGGGAAATACCACAAGGGGTAAGCTTTAACTTTCAAAGTCAAAGACATACAATCAAGACAGCGGAACAAATGCTCAGATTTATGTTTGATAACTCCAAAGACTTTGGAGATAAGTAAATGCACAACACTATGGATTACAAATTAATATCATGGAATGTAAATGGAATTCACCAGACAAAAGAAAAATTGTAAAACATTGTTTGGAAAAACAAAAATGTAATATAATTTGCTTGCAAGAAACTCATATCAAAAAGCAAGATTTCATATATTTGATTACTAAACAATTAGGCGAAGAATTTTATTCACTGGCAGAGAAAAAGAATAGAGGGACCGTAATATATATCAAAAAGGAATTTGAACCTAAAGAAATTTTTAAAGACAGAGAAGGACGATATATTGCCGTGGAAATGACTATGCATCAAAAGAAAACCTTGATTGTAAATATTTATGCACCTAATGGAGCAAAAGAGAAATTTTTCAAGGATCTGACGCAAGAGTTGGATCAGATGACCTATGATCAGATTGTACTAGCGGGAGATTTCAATGGTACGATCAATAATAAACTGGACCGGAAATCTAAGAAATTGGATGAAAAGATAGGGAAGTTACCAAAAGTTTTTTTCAAGTTGGTTAAACAAGAAAAGTTGGAAGATTTATAGAGAAAGTGGAATCCCACAACCAAAGACTTTACATTTTACTCTAACAGACATGATTCCTTTTCTAGAATTGATATGATATGGACGACTGGTGACATAGCCTTAAAAACACAGAAAGTGGAAATCATGCCAAAAATAAATTCAGACCATAATCCAATACTATGGATATCTAAAGAGGGGAAAAGAAAACCTAGATGGCGACTGAATGAAGATCTGTTGGATCGACAAGAAATTGTAGATACCATAAGTAAAGAAACTAAACTTTTTTTTCAAACAAACTTGACTCAAGGAATACAGATACAGTCTGGGATGCTTACAAAGCAGTAATGAGAGGGCTATTAATATCGTTGAACAGCAAAGAAAGAAAAAAGAAAATGGAACAACAAAATAATATAATGGAAAAAATTCGAGTAAAGGAAAAAGAATTAAAGAAAAGACCGGGGGGAAAGAAACTACTCAAAGAGATTCAAATTCTACAAGAGCAATTAAATGCATTAATGAACCAAGAAATTTATTGGAATTTGAAAAAGCTGCAACAGAAATCATTTGAAGGGGCAAATAAGCCAGGGAAATTCCTGGCGTGGCAACTGAAAAAAAGACGAGAGAATAAAATAATAAATAAAATAATAGAAGGGGATAAAGAAATTGTGGACAACAATGGAATTAAAAGAGCATTTTTCAAGTATTATGCAAATCTTTTTCAAAAAAAGTCAATAGAACAAGAAAAAGTTCAAAAATATTTGGACAAATTGAAGATGCCAAAGATTTCAGAAGATATTAAGAAAATGTTAAATAGTCCAATTTCGAAAGAAGAGATTTATAATAAGGCAATTGAGGAGGCAAAGTTAGGGAAAGCTCCAGGACCAGATGGTTTTACCGTAAAGTTTTATAAGAAATTTAAAGAAGAGCAAACCCCGACTTTTGAACTTTTGACAAATGAAATAAGAACAACAAGGAAAATACCAGAATCGTGGAAAGAAGCAACAATTTCGCTTATACCAAAAGAAGCATAGGACAGACCAATTTCTCTTTTGAATAATGACTACAAACTATTTGCAAAAATTATCTCAGAAAGATTAAAGATTTACTTGAAGGATGCTGTTGAAGAAGAACAAGCTGTTTTTTTTACCAAACAGACAAATAAAGGATAACATAAGAATGGTGATTGATGCGATTGAGTATTATGACAAACATCCAGAAAAAGAGGTTGATTTTTATTTTATTTTTAACATGACAATAAAGCAGACTTTATTGGAAGTGCCAGGGACAAAGAGGTTGATTTTTAATGAAAAAGAGGGAAAGTATAAGATTTGGGCTGGAGTTTGGAGCACTGCAGGAAGTCAGGAGGGGGGGGTTATTAGGAGAAAGGGATATATGACAGTCAGTTTGTAAGGTGATCTACAGTTTGATTTATTGATATATCCTAATAAATTTTTTTTTAAAAAAAAAAGTAGAGACATCACCCTGCCAACAAAAGTCCTTATGGTCAAAGCAATGGTATTCCCAATAGTAATGTATGGCTGCGAGATTTGGACTATAAGGAAAGCCGAGTGCCGAAGAATAGATGCTTTCGAATCATGGCGCTGGAGAAGACTCTTGAGAGTCCCTTGGACTGCAAGAAGATCAAATCAGTCAATCCTAAAAGAAATCAACCCTGACTGTTCCCTGGAAGGCCAGAATACTGAAGCTGAAGCTCAAATACTTTGGCCACCAAATGAGAAGGGAGCACTCACTGGAGAAGAAGACCCTGATGCTGGGAAAGACTGAAGTCAAAGAAGACGGGGACGGCAGAGGATGAGATGGTCAGACAGTGTTATCAATGCAACGAACATGAAATTAAGCAAACTCCGGAGGACGGCGGAAGACAGGCGGGCCTGGCGTGATGTGGTCCATGGGGTCACGAGGAGTCGGACTCGACTGTGCGACTGAACAACAACATGGACAAATTGTGCCTTGATTTCAGGAAGGCATTTTTCAAGGTCCCCCATGATATTTTGGACAGCAAACTGATTAAATGTGAGTTAGATGATGGCACTCTCTGGGTACATTCACAGCTAGCTGTGCTTATATACTACAAGTAACAATCTAATTGAAATGAGATTCCTCACAGGCACTTATTCTGAATAATGTCATGGGTAGAACACCGGATGTTAAGTGCTAGAAGTGAGCCAGTGACTCACCAAAGCGCCTCCCCTGCCACACATTTTGTCATTCTTTCAGGTGCTCCTGGACTCTCTGGCAGTTTCCGGATGCTACAGGCAGACTCACGCGGCTCTCCATCTTAGTCTTATGAGGACTTTTGACCATTTTTTAAAATTTAAACGGAAATCATCTGGGATTTTAATACTGCATTTGAAGCTATTAGATTCCTTTGTATTTCTGAAACGTCAGTAACAGTTAATTTGGAACTTTTACATTCTGTTTTTTTATCTGCCATAAAATCAATGGCCATGATCCAAAGAACTGTGGAAACGCATTCAAGCCCTATGAATTCCAGTCTTCACTCATTTCAATACGATTCAAATATGCTTAACGTTTGGGCTGGATTGTGTCCGAAGGATTTAAACGAAAATATACTATTGTCGAAAGTTTTCAATTTATCAAAACTATAGCAAACATTTTATATTTATTTTATATAAACATTTTATATTAGACTACCTGTAAAGTTCTAGTTGGAGCCCAGCCAGTACCATCAATCGAGTGTTCTCTCAATAAACTGAAAAAGACATAAACACAAACATTATATCCTGTAATGCATAAATTCTTAAACTGACCTGAAGAAACCCAGCAGATTCTGAGACCACCCTCCCCATCAACTGTGGCCGTAGGAATTTCTCACACAAATGTGGAGGGGGGGATTCGAGTTCAGAGGCACCTTTAAGACCAATGAAGTTTTAGTCAAGGTATTTGTTGGTCTTAAAAGGTGCCACTGAACTTGAATTTTGTTCTGTTGCCATGTTGCCATGTTTCAGGAATTTATATATAGTTCTGAAGTAATAACTAACATGCTTAAAGTGTGCTACACAAATCTTTTCCCTCTATATATTTTTATATTAAATGGAAATTCTGTGGATTTAGTTTTTAAACATGTACAAAACTATACTCTGATTCCCTCCATTTGCAATCACAGAAATATTAGTATTTTAATTATAATTGTTACCAAATCCATGTATGTATTTTTCCACGCTAATTACTTTAAACTTCAAGTATTGCAAATGTTTTGTAAAACAAATCCACACAATTTAGCAACTGTTGCCATCAGAGGACAGCTCTGAATGGAGAGGGAATGTCCCCTCTCCAGAAAACCCAGCCAAAGACCCCCCCCCCTTCTACCAAGCCCACCTGAAATGGGTGCAGAGCGGAAGGACCCAGAGAAGACCCAGAGAAGGAGGAGAATCCCCCTCACTCCACAGTCGAACTCGGTTCTCCCTTCCTTCCCACTTTGCACAACAGGAGGGAAAGGGAAGATCCAAAGTATTTTAATAGCTTCCTTTGCCACAGAAATGCTTTCCAGGAAGCCAGAAGGGAGAGAGGAGCTGACAGCCAGCGTGGGTGGGGGACACCAGAGTCAACCTGTGGTCCGCTCACTACTTCCCAAGAAAGATGGCTACCATTTAGATTCTAAGCAAAGCCGAGGTACTCATTTTGCCCTGGTGGTATATACTGACCTCACTGTAATTCATTCTGACATTTCTGAGCTACCACTGCTAAAGATAGAGTAAACACAACTGGCTGTTCCAGTCATCTGTTAGGCGCACAAGGAAAGGCCTTCCTAAAGCCTGTCACGTGGAAACATCCTAATACCGAGTAGTGAAGAGGCTCCTCACAGTACAAGCCACAAAAGCAGGAAGCCCAGGCCACCTACGTTCAAAGTTCACAGGTACTCAAGGGAAAATAGGACTTTGTAAATTAAAGAACCGCCACCCCTTCTCGAAAGCCTGGCCTGATGAGGTCTGGATAGGCTCCAAGATGGACAACACCTGGGAATCGGTAAAAACGAAAAAGGAGCAAGGGTAGACCTTTGCCCAGGGAATCCCTTGGAGCCTCTAGAGACTCGTGGAGGGGAAGACTGTGGGGGTGGGGACTTCAAAAGTGATCCCCCCCCCCGATTTCTTCTGGGAAGACCCCTGTATGTATTGTTTTTCAATAAGAGCATGTTTACTGGAGATATTTTGAAAATGACAGCTAGAGGTGTCAAGGC
>NW_015174293.1:250711-259504 GCF_001447785.1 Gekko japonicus
GGGGTGTCAGGAAATTCCGGGGGGGGGGGATGACAGCTTTTCTCCAGTTTCCCCCCCCTCAAGCACTTTGTTCCCCAGTGCAAAAACTGGGAAATTTGGGGGAGCACTAGAGAAACTATGAAATATTTTATTTTAGAATGAGTAAAATGAAGAGTTCAATGTTATAAAGTGTATATATTGCAGAAGTTTAACTTCATATTCAAACATATCCCTATACGAGAAACTTTCTGTCCAAGCAATACACTTTGTCTACGACCGAATTTGTTTTCTGCCTTCAACTTTTATTTTTAAACTAGAGAGGCATGTAATGCAGGGCAGTAGAGTAGGTACAGGGCGGGTGCAACTGATCCGCGAGTCTTCAGGTATTACCTATACTTGAGATCTTTTTTCCTTACAGAGAACAGAGACATTAATAATTTGAAACTCCATACACATGCCTTACAGTGAAATATTATATGCTAAAGAAGTTATACATGATGAATTTTATGTATGTTGTTAAATCAGCAAAAGAGGTTTAAGTTTGAAAGGAAGATAAGTATTGCCAATATTTCAACTTTTCTAAATGTATGTTGTTGTTTTAAAAAAAGAAAAAACTCAGATTTATTCTGTGGCTTCAAAATTTCCAGAAATTCTATTTCTCTGGTGACACCAACACACTAACCCCACCAGGAACTCATTCATTCCAAAGCATATAGCTCATAAAAGCTGGGTCCTTCTGCTGATCTAGCCGTGGTGATCCACACTACTGTAACCTCCAGATATTGGAATACTGTAACATGCTCAGCCCTGACTTGGATGGCCCAGGCGAGCCCAATCTTGTCAGATCTAGAAAGCTAAGCAGGGTCAGCCCTGGTTAGTATTTGGATGGGAGACAGACCGCCAAGGAAGCCCAGGGCTGCGACACAGAGGCAAGCAATGGCAAACCACCTCTGGATGTCTCTTGCCTTGAAAGGGTTGCCGTAAGTCGGTTGCAACTAGACAGTGCGGGGCTACCTTTGAAGACAGCTGGGCCCTGAGAAGGGCCAGGAGAGGGAGCTGCTGCTGGAGCGGTGAGTGTTTTATTATTTGCCATTCCTTAACTGCTGAGGAGTAGCAGCTGAGGTTACTGTGTGGGAGGACAGTGTTTGAGGGTGTGTGGATGTGTATAACCTGTTGGAGAGTGGTGCTTGTTTGAGGAAGTGTGGTTTCTGTTTGTCTCTTTTGCCGGGTGCAACTGATTGCAGCTTTTAGCAGTTTTACCTGAGGCTGACTGCTGGCCCCTCCCTCTGCTGGGTGAGCCTTTAATTATATTAGGCTCCTCCTTGCCAGAGGCTCTTGCCCTGTGGCTCTCAGCTTGGGGATGCTCCCTCTAAGCTGTGGAGTCTTGTGAGCAAAATTCTTCTTTGTGAGCTACTGGCATTAAAGTTGTGAGCA
The DNA here is from genome assembly GCF_001447785.1 of Gekko japonicus. Classification (NCBI taxonomy): domain Eukaryota; kingdom Metazoa; phylum Chordata; class Lepidosauria; order Squamata; family Gekkonidae; genus Gekko; species Gekko japonicus. Next base: position 252,125 of record NW_015174293.1, read on the forward strand.
AGCGATTTGGCTACTGCATAAATTAGTTTGCTCTGGAGCCATCCTGCCTGAGCTAAGACAAAAATGTGTGAGCTGGAGGCTAAGAAACTGTGAGCCAGCTCACACTAACTCAGCTTAGAGGGAACACTGCTGGGGACCCCATAAGAAGTTAAGAAAATTGTATATTGCTGTACTTGTTTCCCCTTTTGGCTCAGGTAGCCATTTGGTCAGTTCTCTTAAGTTTCAGGGTACATCAGCACACCAAGGTATTTCTAGATGAAGGAATCCACTTGTTTTTGTTTGTTTTTGCTTCTGCAATCCTTTCACAAGTAGTCTTGAGAGGCAGTTTGGCAAGGGAGTTATCAAGGAGGTGCCAGTTAAACTGAACAAATTTTGAAATGGATTGCAGCAGTATGGCTGGTGAGGGAGCTGAGGCAGGGATGTGCAAAGTCTGTGGCATGCTCGTATTCTTATCTGAGGGTAACAGCAATTACACTTGCTGCAAGTGTAAGTTGGTAGCCCTGCTGGAGGAGAAGATACTTGAGGCACACTTGTCCACACTCCAGTTTATAAGGGAAGGTGAAGATTTCATGGACAGAACGCATGAAGCATTCCTGAGAGGGCAACAGGAGGAGGATGGAAAGGTATTCTCAGCAAATGGAGGAGCACCTGACACAGGAGGAGGGCACATGGAAGAATGTAACCCACAGGAGCCAGAAAATCAAGAGACATTCTGAGCCTCTGTTACTAAGCAGTCGGTTCCTGGATCTCCCCACAGATACTGATTCTGAACCACTGGAACAAGGGCTCCTCCTCCACAAAGCTTGAAGAAAATTTCTCAGAAGATAATAATCGAACTTCTGCTCCCCAGTATGGGAGACGATGTGTGTTGATAATTGGGGATTCCCTACTGAGAGGGGTAGAAGCTAAAGTGCACCAACCGGACATTGTGTCCTGAGAGGTATACTATCTACTGGGTACATGCATCCAGGATGTGATGGAAAGGGTAGGAAGATTATTATCCCTTCTTGCTCATCCACATGGGAACAAATGATATCGCCCGGCACAGACCTGAATATATTAAAAGAGACTATGTGGCTCTGGGTAAAAAGGTGAAGGAATTGGGAGTGTAGGTTGTATTTTCATTAGTTCTTCCTGTCGAAGGCTGTGGCTTCGGAAGGGAAAGAAGAATACTATAAACCAATGACTGGCTACATAGATGGTGTCATCAGGAAAGGTTTGGATTTTTGGACCATGGCTTACACTTTCGAGATGAAGCTCTTCTATGGGGAGATGGTTTGCACCTCACAAGGATAGGAAAAATGTGTTTGGAAACAACCTTGCAAACCTAATAAGGAGATCTTTAAACTAAATCCTGTTGGGGAACAAGACAAAAATGGAAAGCCCAGTATGATGCCAATAACTGGAGATAAGAACACTAAAGTTTTACACGGAGTGGAACACGTAAGTACAGAAATGAAAACCTCAGGGTGCATAAAACATGGATTCCAATGTCTCCACACTAATACACAGAGTATGGGAAACAAGCAGGAGGAACTTGAGGTCCTAATACAGGGACTATGACCTAATAGGCATTACTGAAACTTGGTGGGATGACACACGCAATTGGAATATTAGGATTGAGGGGTACAACTTATTTAAAAGGGACAGATGAATAAGGAAGGGGGGAGGAGTCGCATTATACGTAAAGTAGGTATATACTTGTGAGGAACTACATGAATTTGAGCATGGAAGTCCAGTTGCGAGTCTCTGGATAAAAATAAAAGGAGTAAGAAATAATAGTGATATTATGGTGGAGGTCTGTTATAGACCACCAAGCCAGGCAGAGGACTTGGATGAGACACTCCTAGAACAGATTACAAAGACACGGGACATGGTGGTCATGGGAGATTTCAATTATCAGGATATCTGTTGGAAGCCCAACTCTGCTAAAAATGAAAGGTCCAATAAATTCCTGACTTGTCACGCTGACAACTTTATTTTCCAGAATGTGGAGAGGTAAACAAGAGGATCTGCTATCTTGAACTTGATTCTTACTAACGGGGAAGAACTGGTTGACGAGGTGAAAGTAGTGGGCACCCTGGGTAGCAGTGACCATGTAATTTTGGAATTTACAGTCTTGGGAAAGGGGAAAGCTGTAAGTAGTCAGACATATAAGCTAGACGTCAGGAAAGCAAATTTTGACAAACTTAAAGTTATACTTAAGGAGAAGGGAGTTCAAGACGGGTGGGAGTTTCTTAAAAGTGAAATACTGACGGCACAATCACAAACGATTCCTGTGTTGGAAAAATTAGAGGACCCTAAAGAAGCCAAGGTGGCTCCATAAACAGCTTTCTAAAGACTTGAAAAATAAAAAAGACTCATTTAGAAAGTGGAAGGAGGGCCTTATAACCAAGGATGGATGTAAACAAATAACCAGTGTTTGTAGAGAGAGTTAGTAAAGCTCAGTATGAGCTTAAGATAACGAGATATGTTAAAAACAACAATAAAGGGTTCTTTTCTTATGTTCAAAGTAAGAAAAAGAGCAAGGACATGGTAGGCCCATTGCGGGGACAGGAAAGTGAAATTTTAATGGGTGATGAAGAGAGGGAAGAACTTTTCAATTCCTACTTTCCCACAGTTTTATTTTGTGAGGGAAACAGTGCTTAGCATGGCAAACGCAGAACACATGACGAGGGAAGGGAGTTGCAGCCTAGGGTCAGCATAGGGGTAGTACATAAACACCTAGTTTCTTTAAATGACACTAAGTCCTCGGGGCCAGATGAACTGCATCCAAGGATACTAAAAAAACCTTGCAGATATAATTTTTGAGCCTCTGTCCATTATTTTTGAAAATTCTTGGAGAACAGGTGAGGAGCCGGAAGATTGGAGGCGGGCAAATGTTGTCCCCATCTTCAAGAAGGGGAAAAAGAAGGATCTGGGTAACTACTGACCCCGTCAGCTTTACATCTATACCTGGGAATGTTTTAGAACAAATCATCAAACAGACAGTCCTTGAGCATTTAGGAAGGACGGCTGTGATTACTAAGAGTCAGCATGGGTGTCTCAAGATCAAGTTATGTCAGACTAACCTTCTCTCTTTATTTGAGAAAGTTACTACCTTGCTGGATCAGGGGAATGCCGTAGACATAGTTTATCTTGATTCCAGTAAGGCTTCTGATAAGGTTCAACATAATATTCTTGTTGACAAATTGGTAAAATCTGTTTTAGATCCTATGACTGTTAGGTGAATCTGTAACTGGTTGACAGATCGCACCCAAATCATGGAATCAGAGAGTTGGAAGGGACATCCAGGGTCATCTAGTCAAACCCCCTGCACAATGCAGGAAATTCACAAATACCTCCCCTCCCCCTCCACACTGGCAGTGACCCTGTTCCACGCCCAGAACATGATAAAAAACACCCAGGATCCCTGGCCAAACCAGCCTGGAGAAAAGCTGCCTCCTGACCCTGAAGTGGCGATCAGCATTTCCCTGGGTGTGTAAGAAAGGGCCACAAGAACTAAGCACTGAGGCAACCCTTCCTGCCGTCCCTCTCATGATCTGCCTACGTTCACAGTTCACCCAAAGAGTCCTCATCCTCTTGGAGGGGAGAGACAAGTGGAGAGCCTCAGAGATCTGTCCTGGGACCTGTTTTGTTCAACGGCTTTATCACTGATTTGAATGAAAGGATAGAGGGAATGCTTATCATATTTGCAGATGATACTAAATTGGGAAGGGTAGCAAATATGGTAGAAGACAGAGTCAGGATACAGGATGATCTTGACAGGCTGGGAAACTGGGCTAAAAGAAATTTAATGAATTTCAATGGGGATAAATGTAAAGTTCTGCATTTAGGTAGGGAAAATCAAATGCATATTTACAGTATGGGGGAAACTTGTCTTGGCAGTAAGTATGTGCGAAAAGGATCTAGGCGTCTTAGTAGACCATACACTGAACATGAGTCAGCACTGTGATGTGGTAGCTAAAAAGGCAAATGCGATTTTGGGCTGTATCAACAGAAGTGTAGTGTCCAGATCACACAAAGTGATGGTACTGCTTTACTTTGCCCTGGTTAGATCTCACCTAGAGTACTGCGTTCAGTTTTGAGCACCACAATTTCAGGAAGATCTAGACAAGCTAGAATGTGTCCAGAGGAGGGTAACAAAGATGGTGAACGGTCTGGAGACCAAGTCCTATGAGGAAAGGTTGAAGGTGCTGGGTATGTTTAGCCTGGAGAGAAGACAACTGAGAGGTGATATTGATCACCATCTTCAAGTACTTGAAGGGCTGTCATCTAGTGGATGGTACGGAGTTGTTTTCTTTTGCCCCAGAAGGTCGGACCAGTACCCACGGGTTGAAATTAAATCAGACGAGTTTTCAGTTAACATTTCTAAGAACTTCCTGACAGTTAGAGCTGTTCCTCAGTGGAACAGGCTTCCTCGGGAGGTGGTGGGCTCTCCTTCTTTGGAGGTTTTTCAGACAGAGGCTGGATGGCCACCTGACAGTCATGCGGATTCTGTGAACTTAGGCAGATCCTGAGAGGGAGGGCAGGAAGGGCTGCCTCAGTGCTTAGTTCTCGTGGCCCTTCTTACACACCCAGGGAAATGCTGATTATCACTTTGGGGTCAGGAAGCAATTTTTCAACCCTGGAGGTTTTTTGTCATCTTCTGGGCATGAAACAGCAGTCACTGGGGTTATGAGTGGGAGGTATCTGTGAATTTCCTGCATTGTGCAGGGGGTTCGACTAGATGACCCCAGAGGTCCCTTCCAACTCTATGATTCCATGATCTTGGAAACTTTGACTGGTAAAAAATGTGGCCACAAAACACCTGTCAGCTGCTTGGAACATATAGCGGCAGTGCTCAAAGCCTTCCACAGCCATGACCCTCATGCTCACTGAACCTGGCCTCCCACAGACACTCTGATGCGCCAGATCCACCTCCAGACTGCGCTCTCCCTCTCTCGGGACGGTCCGCCAGGCAGTGGGCCATGGACCGTTCCATCCTGAGGTGAGCCCAGAGCGGGCGCAGTGGGCACCCCTTCACTTTCTGCATTCAGGGAGGCACGGGGACTCCTTTCTGATCCCAAGAGTATTCCATCGTTTGGGCAGGACCGGCTGCCTTGTTTTTAGTTTGCTGATTTGCTGATCTACTGCTACATCATCTTCATGTGATTGCAACTTGCAACTCCTTCATTAACCATCGGGAGTTAATTACTTTTAATCAATCTATTTCCTGGCTGTTAAAAATATAACGGTGCTTTACTTGGATGCTCTGAATGTCATTATTACCTTAAGCAGATTTCCCCCGTCTCAGTGATGTTGGGATGCCAGATTCTAGTCAAGCATTTTACTCTGGGAGGCTGCCAGAAACGAAAGACAGAAGTTACCATCCAGTCATCTCACTGTGTACCTTCCCGCCCCACCATCTCCCGCGCACGGCTCGGGTGCCGCACCCTGCTAGCCAGCCGAGAGGGCAGAGACCGCCCCCTTCCCTCCGCCTCTCACCCTGCTTAAGGCAGGCAGAAGCTCCTCTGCTAGCCCAGACCCGTCACGGACGCTGCCCGGCCACGTTTGGTGGCGCTGTGGCAGGAGGCCTGGCTTTCTGCCCCACGGTCCCTTCTCGGCCTGAGGCCGTTTATGAGAGACAACCACAAAGCCAAGGAAGTAAAAGACAAATAAGACAGTTCAAAGAATAACTGCACAGAGCCACTGCCCTGCGGGCAAACGTAAACCCACAGAACTGTACTGCTGATCGGAAAAGTCAACTTCTGTCCTGACTTCTCCACAATGAGGTCTGTTGACACGGAACCCTCTCGTAAGCCTCGTGAAAGGCCCGTGTCGGTGCCTTCTGGAATAAGGCTGCAATCCTAAGGGCATTTCCCTGGGAGTAAAGCCCAGTGGATAACAAGAGACTTGTTTCTGAGTAGACCTGCTTAGGATGCTTCCTTCACTCTGCGAAACCAGATCTTGGGCCATGGGTAGAAATCAAAGAAGTTCAAAGACTGGGATGGGCCAGAAAGGGACCGTGTGTGTCCAAGAACAGGAGCTGGGGCAAAAGCCGCAAAAGCCCCCATCCACGGGAGAACCACCTGCTGGGGGCGGGGGCGGGGGGGTAGGGGCTGTGTTTAGTTACTGGCCCCGGGCCTTTTCAAGCTTGCTGCCCTTTTCACAGAGAACACGGTGTTTTCCGTCTTTTTCATATCTCTGCGAGAGACGGAGAGTTAGCAGGAAAGCAAGTTGGAAAAGCAGGGCAGACTGGGAGGAGGCCAGAACAGCCCCAGAAAGGGGCCTTGGTGAGATGAAGTAGACCTGCTGCTGCTCCCACCGACCTTGAGCAGGGCAGGGGCTGCGGGCAGGGGACATGTGTGTGTGTGTGCGCGTCTCGCACCGGCAGGAGCCACTGGCTCCAGGGACACGGAGGCCTCCAACTCACAGCGGCTCCCGTCCAACTACGGTAGGGCTGCCAGAGGTCGGGGTAGCCCCACCCGGGGGGAGATACAGCCCGCCCCCTTGGGACCTACCCCCCCACCCCAATGGCCTTATTGGCCAATCTGCCCCTGAAAGAGAGCAGCGAGCTTAAAACAAGTTGGCCATAGGACCAGCAGACTGCACATGCACCCTGCAGGCTGCCTTCGTCCCTCTTCCTTGCTTCACAGGCTGTTTGCACAACCTGGGCCCAGAAGGAAAAACATCTACAAAATTCAGAAGTCTAGTTTTAAAATCACTACCTAATGTAAGTGAAACAATAGCTGGAAGTTAAATTTTGTGGAAGCATACTGATATTTTTTTTTAACAGCACATTCCCCAGCCCCCCCCCCCGAATGTCAACGAGGCGATCCACAGGAAGCTGCATAGCATTTTCCTCATTCATTTTGCTAATTTCTCTACAAAGTTGCCATCCTCCGTCTGAAAACTCCTCCTCCTTCTCCACCTTCGTTTTCAGGGCCACCCCCCCCCCTTTTCATCCTCTTGGCTCATAAAAGCAGACCAGCAAACCGCTACTCTCGCCAAACGGAGGCCAGCCAGACCCTGCCCCTCAAGGGCCCCGCGAGGCATCGAGGAGACCGCCTGGGACTAGCAGGAAAAACCTAAACGGTGGCATCTTTTCCTCCTGGGCAGAGTCCTGGCTCTTGCGCTAGTCATTCAACGCCCAGCCTCTGCCAATGAAACCATCAGCTGAGCCAATTTCAATCTGGCTCCAAATCTGAATCTGGGGAACAAATAACCTCGATCGCCCCTGTGCTGCGTTTCGGGCGTGGGGGGCGTGGGGGATGCAACCCCTGCTAGTTTCCCTCCCTCCCTCTCTCTCTCGGGGGGGGGCTTTCGATACCACGGATGAGCTCTGGGTGAGGCGGCTTCAAAAACAGGCCAGTGGCTGAAAATGCCGCACACCCCCCC
>NW_015174293.1:259525-260042 GCF_001447785.1 Gekko japonicus
CCCCCCCCCCCCCCCCCCCCCGGGATTTCAAAGGGGAGCCGGACAGGTCACACGTCGTACCACTATCAGGTCATTTCCCCTCCCTCACCATCCTGCGCGTGTATCGTTTTGTGACAGGACTCACACCTCCCCCCTTCCAGGCCCGCTCCTCCCTTGTCCCCTTAACATTGAGATTTACCCTTGAGAGACAAGGTGGTGTGCCGGTTAAGACCCAGGTTCGAATTCCCACTCGCAACCTGGAAGCGTGCTGGGTGATCTCGGGCCAGTCTCTCAGCTAACCTACCTCACAGGGTTGCTGAGAGGATAAAAGGGAGGAGAGGAGAAGGACGTGTGAGCTGCTCTGGGACCCAATTGGGGAGGAAGGGTGTGTGTGTGCTTACAAATAAACAAATGAATGAATGATTCATCGTGTGACTCCTCCGCCCTCCCACCCACCCCACCCAATTTCCCAGCATGGTCTTCCCATCCTATAGTTATCTGACAAAGCCGCCTGGGATTCGTGAGAACTCATACTGGG
>NW_015174293.1:260084-268271 GCF_001447785.1 Gekko japonicus
CCCACCCATCGCGCCACTTGGTCTGTTTGTCTGATCTCCTCTCTTTCCTCTGATGCAGAACATAATTAACAAGTTTTAACTTGTTAGTTTGTTTCTTATTTGATTCAAATTTTATTAATACGTTGCCAATTTGGTAATATTTTATACACCAAACTATTAGCTGCAGAAAGAGGCAACAGCAAAACTTAGAACATAAGAACATAAGAGACGCCAATGTTGGATCAGGCCAAAGGCCCATCCAGTCCAACACTCTGTGTCACACAGTGGCCAGAAATACCAGTGTCATCAGGAGGTCCAGCAGTGGGGCCAGGACATTAGAAGCCCTCCCACTGTTGACCCCCCCCAAAGCACCAAGAAGACAGAGCATCACTTGCCCCAGAGCCCCTAGCTATACCTTGTGGCTAATAGCCACTGATGGACCTCTGCTCCATATGCTTATCTAATTCCCTTTTGCTTTTAATGATGCAGTACAGCAGGAGGTGAGATTTACTTTGACACAGTGTTAATGTTTCCACTCATTACTCAGACACCTAAAAAGAGCAAAATTACTCATAGAGTGTAAAATTACTCAGAGTGTGAGCTGCCAGAGAAGAAACTTCAACTCATAACAGCACTTTCTACTGACACTGAGTTTTATTACAATGGGCTATCATTCCTGGGGGGGGGGGGGGAACAGTCTTCATCAGAAAATGAGTAAAATTCTAACAGAACCTTCTTTACTTCTCATGTACACACGAATCACACTCTCACACCAGCAGACCTACCAACCATTAGGCAGGATTTAATTAAAACATGTTCACATTGTTGCATTGTAACACCTCCGAGGCTTTTGGGACTGATTCTGAAAGAAGCGGTAAGCGACCTCTGCTGTGCAAGCCAGCTGTCATTTAAATCCCAAGAGCAACATCTGCACACATCAAACTTCAGGGTTAGCCAGTAAATTTAAAATGTCTGATCCTAAGTCTTGGGGGCAGGGGGTACGGCTCCACGGAAAACCATTTTCTTCACGTGCCAGAAGTCCCAGATTCAACCCCTGGGGTCTCCAGTTAAAAGGACCGAGTAGTGGACAATTCAAACACCTCTATCCACTCAGAACAGACCAAGCTGACTTTGATGACCAAGGGTCATCAAGCCACCACCACCCCCACACACACAGCATAATCTGCTTGGAGAGCACTTTTGTAAATATAGCTATTTAATTCACTTCGCTAGGAAATTGTAGCCATCTCTATGACCCCTGCATCCTCTTAAACCAAAAATGTTGCATTGCACTGAAGCTGAATGCTGAAATAATGACAGGGCAGTTTCTGTCCATGTAGGACCTAAAGAGCCTCTTGCTCAGGGTAAAAGAGGAGAGCGCAAAAGTGGGATTGAAGCTCAACATCAAAAAAACTAAGATCATGGCATCCAGCCCCATCACTCCTTGGCAAATAGAAGGGGAAGTTGTGGAAGTAGTGACAGACTTCACGTTCCTGGGATCCCAGATCACCGCAGACTGTGACAGCAGCCATGAAATTAAAAGACGCCTGCTCCTTGGGAGGAAAGCGATGGCGAACCTAAACAGCATGATAAAAAGTAGAGACATCTCCGTGCCAACAAAAGTCCGCATGGTCAAAGCAATGGTATTCCCAGTAGTCATGTATGGCTGCGAGAGTTCTGGGCTATAAGGAAGGCCAAGTGCCGAAGAATAGATTCTTTTGAACTATGGTGCTGGAGAAGACTCTTGAAGAGTCCCTTGGACTGCAAAAAGATCAAATCAGTCAATCCTAAAAGAAATCAATCCTGACTGTTCCCTGGAAGGCCAGATAATGAAACTGAAGCTCAACTACTTTGGCCACCCAATGAGAAGGGAGCACTCACTGGAGAAGAAGACCCTGATGCTGGGAAAGATTGAAGGTCAAAGAAGACGGGGACCGCAAAGGATGAGATGGTTAGACAGTGTCACAGATGCAACGAACATGAAATTGAGCCAACTACAGAGGACGGCGGAAGACAGGAGGGCCTGGCGGGATCTGGTCCATGGGGTTGTGAAGAGTCGGACTCGACTGTGCGACTGAACAACGACTAGTCTCCGATCACTTTGTAAAACAGAAGAGTTAAAAAGGTGAGAATCATTCCCCACTTAAGTCCAAAGGCGGGGGGGGGGGCGAGGGCCCACAGGGACCCTCTCCTTCCCCTCTCCCCCACTATTTCTCCTCCCCCCCCCAGCCTGGCAGACCCCACACAGCCTCTCCCTCTCCCCTTCTCCTGCTTCCTTCTCTCCTTCCCACCCAGCCAACCTACTTTTACCTGCTGCCCCCATCTCCTCATCTGGTGAGACACGGCTGCTCGGCAGAGGCCCTGCTGATTTTCTCGCAGCAGACTTTGTTCCTCTATGTGCTTGAGTCTGTCTTCAACAACAGTTTCAACTAATCTGCATGGAATAGATGTTAGGCTAAATGGCCTGTAATTTCCTGGAACTCCTGCGGCTCCCTTAAAAAAAAATCACTGTAGCATTTGCAGCTTTCCAGTTCTCCATTACAGAGGCCAATTGTGTTGATCAGTTGCATATCCTGATTAGGAGACTGACAGCTTTACATCTGTGTTCCTTAAGAATCCTTGGATGTATCCAATTCAGCTCCAGAGACTGATTACTTTTTAATTTGCCCACTAGTCCTAGAACTTCACCTCTCACTACCTCTTTGACTTAGTTCTTCAGACACCTTTCGTGAAAAGAGTGGCATCCACAGTGGTACAAGCGCCACATTCTCCACAGTGAAAACGGATGCAAAGTATCTATTCGGCTTCTCCGCCATTGCATCTTCCTTAAGCAGAGTTCTTTCATGCCATCATCATCCGGTAGCTCAGCTGCCTTCCTGGCTGGTTCTCTGGTCCCAGGAAATTTGAAGAACTGCTTATTTGTTTCCTTTTCAGCTTCCTTCTGATTAGTTCACTAACTTTTTGCAAAGATTCACCTTTTGACATCAAATGTGATTGTGCTGGACTCTGAGAGCAACTTCCCACTGACAAAAATTCTGAACTCGACACCATTGTAATCACCGTTCCCCATCTATGGCTCACCCAATTTAAATTATTGTGAAGCCGCATCTGAAATGGGTCAGTGAGTCAATGAGGACAAGAACAGTACAGGGTATGAACTTGAACCGCTCTATGAGTTGGATACAGACCAAATTTCCAATGGGAGGATGGGACTTTCCTGCCCCCCCCCCACACTACTGCAACCCACTGATCTCCAAGAAACGCTGCCCCTGTGGGAGAGGGGGGGTGGTGGGGGTGTCCTCCGCAGCAGGAAGGGCGGGATCAGTGGAACTGCCAGTCTGGTCCAGATCCAAACCCCCCCCCCTGCGCCTCAGAACCTTTGAGTGCAGAGTTGCCTGGATAGTTAGAAATGAGACTGAAACAGGCTACCTACAGGAAAAGTTACCTTTACCTTCCTGTTACAAAAACGACAGGAGCAGCTAACATGCAAACCAAACTGATATCGTATTAGAAATCTGATGTTTCAAGGTGCTGGTGCTCAAAAAGGAAAGATGCTACAGATCTTCCCACACAGACTGAAGCATTTATTCAGTTCCCTCAAAACCTGGTTTTATTGTTCATCTTAACATCCCTCCACATTCAAACTGGAGATGCCTTGGTTACTGTTTTCTCTCCAGGAAAGCTAAGGGAAACATCTACGGGATTCTTTGGGTGGGATCCCATGAGTCTGCTCTGCGAATGATGACCACAGCAGGCAGCAGGCTGAGGGCCGGCCGGCCAGCACACGACAGCAGCTGCATGCGGAGAACGCAAACTTTTGGAAGCTTTAGAGTAGAGACCTCCAAATCAGAAGAACCCACGTTTAGGTTTTACGTGGAACTAAATCTAAGAAAAACTGAAGTTTAATTCAGGGTGCGTTTGGTTTTTTTACAGTTTTACCTCTGTTCTCACAATTAAAATGAGATTACATTACCAAGCAAAATTTCTAATAATCCAAACCAGACAAAGCAATTTCAATCAGCTCAAAGCTGCTGGAGTGTGACACACACACGCACGCACACAAGCATGTCCTGCAGATTTTGACCTTCACATTTCTTGCCTAACCAGGAAGGCATGTGCAACAGAAGCAGTTCTACTTAACAGGTTCTCCTGCTACTCTCCCCCCAACTTACTATAATTACCACATCTCACATACCTACTGTGTGGAGCAGATCTGACGTATTAAATAGCTTTCAAAACTAAATTTAGAAAAGCAAGTACTTAGCTGCCCTTCAGAAACAGAACCTCCACAAGTAACGCAGAAATGAGGACCCTCACTCCATAAAGAGAGACTCCTGTACTGTCTCAGCAACATGAAGGTTACACCCAGGTACAGTGAACTTTTCCTTAAGTACAGGAGCACAGCATAAAACTGAGCATTTTTTGCTTTCACCAACCACAGTTAAAATGAAGAAAATGAACTTAAACATGCATAATATAACTACATTATCATTAATTTAATTAAAAACTCAATTCCTGTTGAAGCCAGGTAGAGAAGAAAATTCACACTCAATAAACATGAGCCAGTTTTACTTACCACCATATTATAGGCATCTGGAACCTCAATTTCAAACTGAAATTTTCCACCTTGATAATAACCTTCATCTGTCAAGAAAATATAGATGCTTAAACAAAATTTGCAATAATGGAGAAGTGTATTTGGGAAGGTAGCAAGTGCCCTTTTTCTAACCAGAAATGATAAAACTTTTTGACAACTAGCAGAAGCCAAACATTGGGACCTCATCAGGCTTTGACTGCAACTAGATGAGATGGCAACACAACCAAATTTAGGTCCTGTCAAAAGAACATAAACGTGTGATGCGCAAAAAATGGGGGGGGGGGGGGGGGGGGGGAGCTGTGACTTCAGAGACCTATCAGGAAAAGAGAGCTCATGCACAACAGTTATGAGCTAAAAAGTACCAGTAGGGTTTAAATTACTGTCCACCACCCCCCAACACCCCTTTTGCACAGGCTCATGGGCAAACTTGGTTTTCATACATAGGTCTGTCATAGCCCCAATGGTTACATCCAGATCGGCCAATTTCTAAGAGATGACCTGTATGCAACGCCATGACAGATTTACTTCTATTTAATGGTGGTACAGCACACTGCAAGAGCTTAAGTAGCACCACATTAACTTTTGGTAGTACACCTGACATCCAAAAAGAAGTCAAAAGAAACCGCACAGTCCTTGAAACCAAGGGCTCTCTCATCAGGCCAAAAACAAAGCAAAAAAGCCCAGCCAGAACTCATGCATTCCCGCTGACTGAATCATCATCATCATCATCAAGAGTGTGATCCTTGATGCTGAGCAAACAACCCACCCTCAACCTAACCACAGAAGAGAGTCATAAAGGAATGCATGGGTTAATGCTAACATATCACCCCCCACAAAAAAACAACAACAGTGAACTGGATACGGAGAGAAGACAATTCCATTGAGGCTAAGGGGGGAAATCTCTATTGATCTCTCTCTCCCAAAGGAGTTTGGCTCAGTTCCTGTGGGCGCCAAGGTGACACCACCTTTCATAAGGACCTCAGAAGAGCCCTGCTGGATCAGACCAGTGAGGGTCTATCTCAGTGGTGGCGAACCTATGGCACGGGGGCCGGAGGTGGCACTCAGAGCCCTCTCTGTGGGCACGCGTGCCATCGCCCCAGCCAGGCCCAGACCATCATTAAAGTGTCGAATTCTCTGCCAAATAATTTTAAGTAAATGAAAGCATTTGGGATTGCTTTCCTTACTTTGTTTGGATCATCTTAAGTTAATGTATGTTGTTTTTTCTAAAGTAAAACCTCCGTATTCAGGTTAAATGGCCGTGTTGGCACTTTGCGATAAATAAGTGGGTTTTGGGTCGCAGTTTGGGCACTCAGTCTCTAAAAGGTTCGCCATCACTGGTCTATCTAGTCCAGCATATCCTGTTTCACACGGTTGGCCAGCCAGTTCCTCTGGAGGGCCGACAACAGGTTGCCTCCTGGCTCTGGGACTCAGAGGTTTTTTAGTGCCTCTGAACGTGGAGGCTCCCCTCAGTCACCTGGTGCCCACCAAGGGCTTTCTGAAAGTGGGTGGGGCTAGGCAGGGCTTTTGCCCAGCAGGGCTCCTGATTGGCTGTGGAGATGGAATCCTGTCGAAACAGAACCCCTGCGCCCTAAAATCTTCAAGAGATACTGTTAGAGTTGCATATAAAACCTCACTCCCTGACATCTTGTGGTTTTGTGATGGTGCCTACCAAATTCCAAAGGCGCCTGCAGGCTCAAAAAAGTTGGGGAGGGGCCCTTATTCTACACCACTATGTGTAGGCCACAGGCTAATTTTTAGTGGAGTTCTATATTTTGTTTGTTTCTACCACACAGAAGAGCACAATTGTGCTTTTATGAGGAGGAGGAGGAGGAGGAGGAGGAGGAGGAGGAGAACTGCAAAATTAGCCTTAAGCTTCAGGGTCTTGAGGCTAAATCCAGATAAAATGGAGGCGTTGCCTTCAAGAAAAGCTGCTGGCACCGGGGGGGGGGGGAGCAGCGTGGCGGACTCTCACTGGCACCACACGTGGAGAGCTTGGAGATGTTTTTGGACCTGGCCTTAACAATGAAGAGGCGACTTCCGGTTTTGGCGACTTGCAGGTGGGTGTGATCCATCACAGCGCCCCACAAACGTGCCGATGGGGGTTTCCAAGTTTTGCTTTGCGCCCTCTACTGGACCAGATGAGCAACCTTTACGTCAAGCTGGATACTTTGAAAAAGGAACTCAAAGAAATTTCAGCAATTAAGAAATAAAGCGGATGTTCCTGAAGCAACAACAGAAAGCAGAAGATGGACCTGAGGAAAGTGGAGGAGAACAAAGACACACAAGAAGAAGAAGAAGAAGAAGAAGAAGAAGAGAAAGATGGGGAAGGCTGTGATACCATCTCGAAGAGTCTGACAAAAATCTCTGATCCTGAAGCAGAACTAGGGGCTGTTGCCTCGAAACCATCTAAAAACTAATTTGGACTTTGATAAGAGGAAACGAAATTGCAAAACAAATTAACTCTGATAGCCTGTTGTTTATTTTTAATGCATAACTTTTATTTTATATTTACACCTTAGTTAAAGAGATTATGATTGCTTGCTTGACACCTTTGCGTAGGGCTTATTTTGTAGCAGGAACTCCTTTGCGTATTAGGCAACACACCCCTAATGTAGCCAATCCTCAAAGTGCTTACAGAGCTCTTCTTACAAGGGCTACTGCAAGCTCTTGGAAGACTGGCTACATTAGAGGTGTGTTGCCTAATATGCAAAGGAGTTCCTGCTAAAAAAAGAGCCCTGAATCTCTATGTTCTACTACTAAGATAACAGAGACATATCAATAACTTTACATTTCTGTATTATGGATCCTTGTTACTCTTTATTTTAGGTTGTTCCATTACCCTGACCCCCCAGTTTTGTAGATTAGAAGAAAGAAGGGGGGGGGAAACCATGAAGAGGCTGGAGCCAACGCTGAAACCATTTCACCTGGCCCAAAACTTAACTCCTTTCTTGGACATTGCCATTCTGATCCATGGAACTGTAACCTCACGCTGGGATTACTGTTAACGTGCTTTACATCATGCTGCCCTTAAAGACTACCCAGAACCCTCAATTAACACACCCTCTAGCCGCTCGCCTCCGTTGGGGACTTAACTGGGCACACTTAGCCAATGGAGTAAGGTAACCGATGCCTGGCCTTTCCAGGGGTGCCGGCCCTTGAGGTGAGCCCACAGTGCGCACAGCGGTGGTCTTGCGTGAGCCGCGGGGGCCGTGGTGAGACCAGCCTCAGCCTGGGGGGACGGACAGCCTTGTGGCTCATCCTCTGCCTCAAGCGTGTGTGAGGGCCTGCTGGGCAGGGACGTCTTCACTGAAATTGTATTTTGTGGCCTACACTTTATTTTCAAGCTACTTTAAGTCCCTGGGGTGGGAGAAACAGGGATTAAAAAGATTTTCACTAATTAAGAAGCATCATATCTGCCATCCCTCTCGCCCCTGATAACATGTGCCCTGGCTGTCAATATTTTAATCTTGGAGGTCCATCATAGTCTGGCACCCACATGCCTGAAGAACCACCTCTCCGAGTCAACCTTCACTCAGCATCACAGACTTTTATGGGTCACAACATAAAACACAATCCTCAGGGCTGCAGAAAAGTACACCAAAGGGCTTTAA
>NW_015174293.1:268297-272871 GCF_001447785.1 Gekko japonicus
GGCCTTCAAGTCACCATAGATGCCATCTACTGATCAGTGAAACTGGTTGTCTGGAACAATCTCTACTGTCCAAAAGAAAGGGTTGTCTAAATTAGTAAGTATCCCTATGTTAATTTTATGCCCCAATTGCAACAAAGATGTGAACTGAAACATTTGACAAAGCACCAGTCTGAAGAAACCTGACATGGCTGCAGTGTCGCTTCTGAGAATACATGAACTGTTCAGTTTTGCATCAATGTGTGTCATTGGTTACAGCAACCAAGCAGTGTGCATTCTGAGAAAGCCCCTTATCTAACAGAACCACATTGTTTAAAGCAACTTTCCCCCTTGCCTGTTTAGATTAATTCAGCCCGTGGTGACCCCAAAACATGGCTAAACTAAAGTTCTAAGATGAGAGTAGGAAGAGGACTCAGGAAACAGGGGAGAGGCGAGAGGACATAGGGCTGGATGGGAGGGGCAGCCAACAGGCGGAGAGCAGGGAAAGCAAGGGGGGGGCTATGGGAGCAAGCGCAGGAAGGGGGGAGCAAGCACTTCTCACACTTGGGTGGACAGTCTAGAGGGCCCAGTGGGGTGGCGGCGGGTTCTGTTCACAGTCAAAACAGTCTGGCTGGTCAAAACCTTTATACCTTAGGACCAAGGCTCCCTCTAAGCTGTGGAGTCTTGTGAGCAAAAATTCTACTTTGTGAGCTACTGGCATTAAAGTTGTGATTTGGCTCCTGCATCAATTACTTAGCTCTGGAGCCATCCTTCCTGAGATAAGACAACAATGTGTGAGCCGGAGGCTAGAAAACTGTGAACAAGCTCACACTGATTCAGCTTACAGGGAACACTGCTTAGGACCAAGGTCTGAGTGGGACACCAATTGTCAGTGTTACTTTGGAGCCCAAACAGTGGTGGGGTATGCAGAGCAGAAGGGATTTCCACATACATGAAATGCCAGAATCCCAAATCTTCCGTTATTAGTGAAAATAGTTCAAGTCCACTATATGTTTCAGTGCTTCACATCTGCCTAAAGGGTCAAAACATCATAAACTAAAATATTTATATATCAAAAATGAAGTTCATTTACAAGGCCAGTTTCATGGAATCATTCTTCATATGAGCAGGAAGCGTGTTCCTTATCCCACTGTTGATTCAATTATTTCAGATTCTATCCAAGCAACACTAATTACATTATATACTACGAACATAAGAGAACATAAGAGAGAGGCCAAGGGTGGACCAGGCCAGTGGCCCATCCAGTCCCACACTCCGCCTGTCACACAGTGGCCCCGCACACCACAGACCACAGTTCTTCAGGGGATGTTGACAGAAACATGAGACCTCTGTGAAGGGTGCGGCCTGGAAGTTTAAGCCTTGTCCTTCTCAGCCATTAAAATCTTGTTTGGGGGAAATCTGTGTATTTTCCTGAAGTCTTTGAAGGAAGCAATTATTTATTGAAGAAATCCTCACTCGCTGTAGATATTCCAGCCAGTTATAAACCTGGGCTTGTCTTACCATTCCTTGGCACCGTGATTAAGCTGGTCATGGCGGCAGAGCCCCTTCAGGTCTTCCGGGGTGACAGACCTGCCCTCGCCCCCCACTCTGACTCGGCTACAGGGCAGAGACAGCACACGGGCCATTCCAGCGAATGACTGTCAGGATCCACAGCAAGACAACCAAGTACACGCTTCTAGGAAGGTTTCACTTTTATTGAAAAGCCATAGATGCAGTAACATGAACACTGTTAGGAATGGCGGGTTACCTATGCACATAATAGGATATAGGGCATTCGTATGCGCCCCCTCCCAGCATTACTCAATTAGATGGGCCCCCGCGCGCAGGCATTTGCCAGAATTTCTAACGGCTGCAAAGCTGGGAAAGCAAAGAGCTTCCCACGAAACATAGACATACCAACGCCTCCAATTAAGTGCATGGGAAGGAATGCAAAGCAATTAGAAACATACACCATACTCATGGCAGCTATAGCTGACAATGACCTCGATGACAGAGGAAAGGGCTCTCTGCCGACCCTGCTGGCTTTGTCAGCAGCACGGGGCGCTGCCCATCGTGCCCCCCATCCCACTGCGCCCCCTTCGGCACAAGTAGCCCGAGGCTGGCTGCAGTCCTTCTTGAGCAACGTGGCTACAGAGTGCGGAGAGGAGATGGAGTGGGCCTCCTCCTCCCTGGGGGCTGAGAGCAGCCCGGTCTAAGCCTCCTCCAAGAGGATGATGAGGCCGCCTCAGTCCTTGGGGGGGGGGGGAGCCTGAATGCTGTGGGAAAGCACCCAACGTCAACCAGGGTAACGGACGTGATGCTGGGCAGGAAGGATTGGGGGCAGGGGGGGGGCCCTTCAACATTAACCAGATGCAGCAAAGGGCCCAGGAGTCCTCCTCCTCCAACCCCAACGCCATGGGGCTAGAGAAGCTGATTGACATTGCCTGGAATGCCTCATTCCAAACTCCCGTGTCTCCTGAAGAGCCTGCCTGCTTCGGATATACGGAGCTGTGACGGGGCCACTCTGAGGCCTCCTACTGACCATGCAACGCTGCACGCAGCAGAGCCACCCTTCAAGACAACGTGGACGGCACCCCCGGGGGTGGGGGTGGATTTGTCCGGGGAGCACCTAGTCAGCTGCATGATGGGTCAGCTGCCTTTCTGTCTCCCTTCCTCTCCCAATAGGAAGCCTGAACACCAGCCAGAGGGGGCACAAACCCAGAGGGGGGGCTCTCTCGCCCCACGCCCTGCGGCAGGGCCTCTGCCCTCTGGGGTGGGGCCAGCCCAAGAAGACACTGTTTGCTGTGGCGGTTCTTTGTTTCTTCTGTTTTGTTTCCTTACTGCTGAGATCCACTTCAGGCCCCTCCAAAGGGAAACGTGGGGCAGAAAGGCTTAGACAAAACAGCAGCAACAAGAGCAGCTGTGCTGGTTCACAGCGCAGCAGCAGCTGTACACTTGCTGACAGGGGTCAGACATGTAAGCAGTGTTCCCTCTAAGCTGAGTTAGTGTGAGCTAGCTCACAGTTTTTTAGCCTCTGGCTCACACATTTTTGTCTTAGCTCACAACTTTAACACCAGTAGCTCACAAAGTAGAATTTTTGCTCACAAGACTCCACAGCTTAAAGGGAACAGTGCACGTAACCTCAATAATACTGGATCAACTGCATTGGTTACAAGTTCAGTCCCAGTCCAGGTGCTGGTTTTGACCTGGGACCCGTTTACCTGCAGGATCATCTCTTCCCATACAAGAGTAGGCAAGCCCTACGGCCTTCTCAGTAGGGTTTTGTTTTCCAGTTCTCCAAAAGAGATGAAGACAGCCTGACCCTGCACGGGAATGGTTACTGTGGCTGCCGAATGCCTAAAAAAAAGGGCTACTCCCCCCTCCTTCCCCTCCACAAGGCAGAGCTTTTGGCTGCAGCTGAATGTTAGTTTGACACCTTAACATACCAGATGATTCCTTTAGTGTTTATTGTATGTGGAACTGGATGGATGCACCCTTTAGGAAAAGTGGCAGAGAAATAACTGAATACATCTGAGAACATATTATTTTCTGGGTAAAGAAATAACACAACCAAGACTGATAACGGAAGTGAAAACGTGGCAAAATTAGTTTCAGTTACTTTAATTTTTGTTACATGCTTTCAATTAAATGCTTTGATCATACTGCACAGGGTTAAATATTTTGTTTAGACAAATTGGTCTAAATCTGTGCAATCTCAATGAACTTTAAGATACATTTTTTAAAAATCAAAGCTCTGTGGAGGCATATATTTATTTAATACACAGAGGACACAAAAATCAACTTATTTTAAGACAACAGGTCTCCTATTATTGAATGCTGCAGCCCTGCATACTGGACTCATTGGGATTTACTGCTGTGACCCACCCTGAGCCCGCCTGAGGGAAGAGGGTGGGATATAGATCGAAACAGATAAATAAATATCACTGGCTTCAAAAGGCTCTACAGAGCAGGTTCTAAGTAAAAACAATCTGCAGAATTTGTACCTAAGCCACTAGACACGGAATGGTAGACTCTGCAAATTAACGGCATAAAGTACAGTCCTGGATTATAAAACCAGTTCAAATATTTGAAGGACAGCAGCAAAATAATTAACCAGTCGTATTAACAATGGAGATCAGCACACGGTGGTTCATTTAATTCCACAAATATCGCTAGCAGCACAAGAGTGCATACAACTGATTTGTTTTGTTCAGTAGCTGCGGCAGCTTCCCTGGGATGACTAAACTTTAATTTATTTATAATAATTTTAGTCTGCCCCTCCTTCAAGAGACAGAGATGTAAAATTACTGGAAACTTTGGAACTATGGAGGGGGGACTTTTTCCTGCCCCCAAAGGACAATAAAAGCAAACTGGGGGAAAAAACGGGGGGGGGGGGGGGATTTGAAATAGGTGCCACGCCCACTTTCCTGTCAAGCCCCATTTTCCTGCTTCAACAGCATAAAATGCATTGTTTAAAACTTATCAAAGATATAAAATTGTATTAATTGGCAGATATACGGTATTTAAAAGTCTATATGCCTTAGCTTTCTACAAAATGCAAATATACTCAATACTAAAGGGAAAGAGAGTTGCAAACT
>NW_015174293.1:273074-274715 GCF_001447785.1 Gekko japonicus
CCCCCCAAATTTAAAGACAAAACGGAGGAAGGGAACGCTGGAAGCCACTCTGGGTCCCCCGTGGGAAAGAAAGTGGGGTTTAAGTAAATTTTAAAACTCAACCAACATACAAATGGTTAGCTACAAGGGTGCAAAACATCTTAACATTTCATTTGTTTGGAAAATCCTTGAATCCCGTCCCTGTGAGCTGCCATTCTGGACAGTTTTCAAAGGCAGCCCCATCATGTAAAGCACATTACAGTCATCTAACCTGGACAGACAGAGATGGAGAGCAAGGACAGATGACGCTTTCCAAGGAACAACTGCAGCTGGCATTCCGGCCAAAGCCTTGGACCACAAGGAGCAGCGGGATACAAAGGTCTCCGTAAATTAAATTAAATAAATAAATGGTGCTACGTGCCATGAAGGACACCTGAGCCTCCAACCACAGGCCCGGAACCAGCAGCAACCCCAAGCTATAAGCCCGCTTCATCAGGGGGAGTGCAGCCCCTCCCAGGGTAAGGTAAGCCCTCGACCCTTGTTCAGCTTTTCAAAGACCAACAGCACCACAGTCGGGTCCAGACTGAGAGCCAGCGTGGGGGTAGTGGGGTTTGGAGCAGTGGATTCTAATCTGGAGAACCGGGTGTCAGCTAGCTGCCATGTTTTGCTTGTTCCCTTCCCTGATCCTGGCGCTACAGTGCATGCCCCATAGCTTGCTCGTTGCTCTGCCGCTTGCCGTAAACAGCGATAGGGGAGACCGTGAGAACCTGTGCTGCCAGACTGAGTTATCTGCCTGACCTTGTGACGGGGGGAGGGCTTGCGTTCCACCGCAGGTGTGAATTTTTTGGCCCTCATGGGTCACTGAGACTCTCCCGCTTATTATGTAACCTCCCACCAGGAGAATTCCCGCGCGCGCGCTGGGATTTCATTTGCTTAGCCATTTGCCTCATCCTGCTATATGTAGGGATGTTTCCGCCCCATGGTCATTCCTAACAATAATCTTGTGGACATGGTAACAGACTTGTAGTCTAATAAAGGACAACGCTTCCCTGGAAACGTGTGTGGAGATTTACCTGCTGTTGAATCTGACACCGGGTTTGATTCCCCACTCCTCCTCCATGTGCAACCAGTTGGGGATCCATTCTGGCCCCGTGCTGCTTATCACTTATCTGACACCTCTGGGAGACATCAGCAAGGGATCTGAAGGGAGGGAGGCAGACGCTTTGGCAGTGCGCGTTCTGCTCTTGTTTGGTACAGCTTAATTTTTGGGCTAGCCGGCTTCAGCAGGCCACGTTTGGCCACGTTTGCCTATGTTAGCTATCAAAACTCAAGTATATCTTCCTACCCACCCAGCCTACATTTCTGTTCAAATGATCTTTCACTTTAAGATTCACTACTACTATGGGGAAATCAATTCTGGAATCAGGGTTTATGTGTAATAGGCAACACGTACGCTTGACGCTCAGGATTGCATAAGGTTCACACAACAATTTCAAGACATGTTTTCAAAAGGTTACCTGGGCTTACAGTTAGATGAAAGTGATGGAGTTTATTTGGGTCAGTAAAGCTCACTTTACACGTACCTGGAAACAAACACAAACATCTGAAAATCGGCGACGCAAATCTGAAGTTCCTCAACCCCCCTCCCACCACACCACACAT
>NW_015174293.1:274789-285083 GCF_001447785.1 Gekko japonicus
CCCCCCATCTTATACACAATCCACTGCTAGGGCAGGTCAGTAATCGAGGCCACAACACTAACATTACCCACTACTTATACTTTATTGGGTATAAATTTGAAAAAAGGAAACAACATACACCCAGTGCAAACTTTGTATTTTTGGATATCATCAGTGGGAATCCCCACCACCACTGATTTTAATAGAAATTTAAATCTTTCCCATTAAAAGATCACCAGGGTTTCACAGTATTTCACTTTAGTCGGATTGTGTCTGAAACATATTCTTACATCCAAGGATGTAAGAGAAGCCAGCAAATCCTACTTTAAGTTCTTCAAAAGGAAGAAAATGTTAATGCGGTCATTTACAAGCAACTGGAACCCCTTCCTGGAAATGGGCTGATGATGAGAGTCAGTCCAACTATCCTTCAAACCAGGCGGGACTACAAAGATTTATTCTGCTTTTCCTCCCAAGGAAAAAAGAACACATTTTATGCATAAATCTATACAGCATTTCTCAGCTATATGAAAATACTTGATAGAAAGCTGGAAAAAAGATTTCATTTACTGCACAAAAAGAATGCTGAATACTATACTTACAAGGTAAATTTACTTCAAGTTCTGCAACTTCTGTTAAGAAATAAAAAGAACATTAATATTTCCTTTATATATTTCATATAAACATGTATACATCCCACTGAAAAAAGAACAGTGCAATGCCTTCTATAGAGGAGCTTATTAAATAGCTGACAGTGCAAAAGCTTATAATGCATCACTAACTGGAAGGATGGTTGTGACAGAGCTGAATGAAGTTAAATCCGTCCAGGACGGAGGTCCTGCACCTGAGTCGCGGGGGACGGGGACAGGGAATCAGGCTCCCAGCCTTCAACGGGGCTCCGCTGGTCCTGACGTCGAGGGTGAAGAGAGCCTGGGGGTGCTCCTGGATGCCTCCCTCTCTATGGAGGCCCAGGTCACCGCCACTGCCAGGTCTGCCCTCTTCCATCTGAGGCAGGTCAGGCAGTTGGCCCCATATCTCACCCCCCGCGAGACCAAGCTACGGGGACCCATGCAATGGTTACTTCCAGGCTGGACTACTGTAACTCTCTCTACGTGGGGCTGCCCTTGACACCGCTCCAGTAGTTGCAGCTGACGGCAATGCCTGTGCGGGCTCACATCCACCCGGTGCTGCGTGAACTGCACTGGCTGCCTACTGAATACCGGATCTGTTTCAAGGTGCTGGTGCTTACCCTTAAAGCCCTCTACGGCCAGGGCCCAGCATACCTTCTAGGCCGCCTCTCCCCACAGGAGCCCCGGAGGATACTGAGGTCTATGGGTCAACGTCTTCTAGCAGTCCCCGGCCCCCCAGGGACGTCCGACTAGCCTCGAGCGGGGCCGGGGCTTTTTTGGCCCTGGCCCCCACCGGGTGGAACAAGCTCCCCTATGAGATCAGGGCCCCCCTTCGGGATCTATTACGGTCCCGCAGGACCTGCAAGACGGAGCTCTTCCACCGGGCATTTGGCTGAGGCAGGCGACGTCCCTTTTCCCTCCTGGCTGTCTCCCCTTCAGTGGCCTGGATTCTTAACTCCATCTTAATCGCGAAGACATCCACCAGAATTTGTATGGTATTTTAGGGGTTTCGTGCTATTTTGTACTGTTGTTTTAACTGCTTTTAACTGTAAAAATTTCACTCAATGAAATTGCTGAGCAGTTGGGTTAGAACGGATAAAAGGAAGTCCCTCTTCACCCAAAGTGTGATTAACCCATGGAATTCACTGCCACAGGAGGTGGTGGCAGCTACAAGCACGGACGGCTTCAAGAGGGAATTAGATAAGCATATAGAGCAGAGGTCCATCAGTGGCTATTAGCCACAAGGTATAGACAAGAACTCTCAGTCTGGGGCAAGTGATACTGTAATGATTCCTTGTTTTATGTGTGTGTGTGTCTCTTTAAAAGTTTGGTTGCACGGTGGTGGTAAGTAGACTAGAGTG
The DNA here is from genome assembly GCF_001447785.1 of Gekko japonicus. Classification (NCBI taxonomy): domain Eukaryota; kingdom Metazoa; phylum Chordata; class Lepidosauria; order Squamata; family Gekkonidae; genus Gekko; species Gekko japonicus. The sequence continues at coordinate 276,756 of NW_015174293.1, forward strand.
GTTGAGAGAAGCAAGTGTGGTATGATTGGTGGTTGACAGAGAGGGGGAGGGGTTTTGGAAGTGAAAATGAGTGGATGAGTATGTATGTCAGTCAAGTTGGACAGTTACATGTTGACAGTTGATAAGTTCAGTTCGTTCTGTGTGGGGAATGAGAGAGACAAGCAGATAGTTCTGTATGTGAGGGAAGTGAGAAACAGAAGGCTGAGAAAATAGAAAAAATAAATGAAAGTAATTGAAGACAAAGTTTAGGAAAGGCTGTATGTCCTGGAAACAGTGAACTTACATGACCTTGAGTTAAAGTGTTACAAAGTTACCTGAAAGATCCCTGTCAGTAAGGGAGCAGATTGTGTGTGATACACCAAGCAATTGTTCATTTATACACATCAATAGTTACCTTGTTCTACCCTTTTATTTATGAATTATTTCTATAAATCCTCATTTATTCAAGTATACCAGCTCAGAAAGAAATACTTCCTCAAGACCGCATAGTTCCCCATAAGCCTTGAACTCGGACGACCTAACTAGTAAGAGCAACAGTAAAGTATAAAGGTTTGGAAAGCCTTAAAATTTCCTGGTGGCAGCCGTTTATACCCAGTAGACCAAAATAAAAAGAACACTTTTAAAGGGAACCCAGTCCTCCAGAATAAGGAGGGCGTCACAGATGCTCTGTCTTCTTGGTGCTTGGGGGGGGGCAACAGTGGGAGGGCTTCTAGTGTCCCAGGCCCACTGCTGGACCTCCTGATGGCACCTGGTATTTTTGGCCACTGTGTGTTGGCCTGGATGGGCCATTGGCCTGATCCAGCACTGGCTTCCCTTATGTTTATATTGTTGGAACCCTCTGTAAGCCTGCTTGCGGGGAGGACGGGATATAAATCCAAACAAATAAACAAATAAATAAAAGATGGATAATTCTCACTCCGTAATAAGAAACAGCACATTTATTCTTTCTTTACCCCAAAATACTTCACTGTATTCTTGTCCATTGCTTGGCCTTGACATATGATGGAAAACATCCTGCATCTTTGCAAATTCTCAACTAAGTTTACCCACCTATTTGCAAAAGAATCTAGCAACGCGTTTATAAAAGAAACAACTCTCTTCAAAGCTTAAGAGACAAAACTGCACAAAAAACCTCGAGAACCCTTTCCTCCAATACACAACCTACTCACTCCTCATCCGTCTAACTCCAATCCAGTCTTCTGCCAACTGTGTCCCTCGACCTCTTCCACCGTTTGCACCTGATCCAGCTCCTCACTGCTGTGGTTGCTGAAGAGCACCCAGGAGGACCCAAGTGAAGGGGCCACCTCTACATGCCCAAACGCCAGCTTCCTGCTGGACTGAGCACAGTTGCGTTTTGCCCCCCTCGCTTCCTGTACAGAAGTGGCATCAAAAAACAAACCAGCCAACCGCTCCACCCATTGTGATCTAACTTGTGCCTGTGTCCATCTCATCCGCTTATCTCTCTCGGTACTCGCAAATCACCGTGATATTAGTTTCCCAGGGAAGCCTTCTATAATTCTACTAGGCCCTAAAGCCTGAGCCAAAGTTTTGAAAAGCCAAGAAACAATTCAGAAAAGGCCAGTCTCCTGGCACTCCCTGAGCCTTTCCCCTTTCACAGGTTCCAGTGCTTTGGTTTACTATGGAACAGAAGAGGGCTGGAAACAAGGAGAACAGCCCTGGTGAAAAGCCTGAACTGAACCCGGCACAGCAAGCGACGGCGCTCCCCTCTGGGAGACCTAGGAGGCAGCAGCCACCGCTCATCACCTCACCTGTGGGGCATGCAAAGTGGGGAGGGATCAGAGCAGCCCAGGAGTGTCCCTTTCTTGCGAGGGGGCAGAAATGTGGTCGGCTGCCATGTCTGCCACACGGCGCTTAATGCCTTTCATTAGGACCAGCCTGCAGAGACACGTAGCAGGAGCCATTCCCCCCCCCCCCCCCCGTTTCAGGACGACACCTGATGAAGACTTCTAGGGCGCTCAAAGGCTTGTGCATTGTGACGGGCCATTTGGTTGGTCCCAATGAAAGGTATTACAGGGATTGTGCTCTTGGTTTTTCGGATTTTACTTCTAAACCAACACAGCTGTAAACAACAACGGCCTTTTATTTTATGCCTCACCTTGCTCTTACAGCATTGCCTCCTGCCTTTGGCAATCCCTGTAATTCTGTTTTGTGGCATGTCATAGAGTCTTTTGTTTTGTCTCAGCTACAAATGAAGCACAGTTTGGATTCTCTGATACATGGATAGGATGTTACTTCTTTGCAACGAAGTCAGACCTTAAAACAAATCTTAAGCAAGACCATAGTTGGACTGGCAGAAACATGCTGCAGTCTCACATGTGTCAATTTTCTCCTTCAGTTCCTGGGCTGTGGTAACCAAAGTTTGCCATGACGTCCCTGACTGCATAAACCGTGGCTTACTGGCCACTACAATTTGTCTCCAATCAGCCACGTAGCCAGGAATCTATTTTTCAGGGGGCGCCGGGGTGGTGGTGCTAATTGAATTTAAATTTAGTTTAATTAAGGGGCAAGAGAAGGAGAGGGAGCGGAGTAGCTACTCACCCACCGTTCCTGTGTGATCACGTGACCCATCTGGGAGGGGAGGGGGTAGAGAGCTTGCGCTGTGACGGGCGGCGCCAGCCTGAAGCCACACTGGTAGCAGGAATCGCTTCCAGCCAGTCCCACGAGGCCAGGCACTCCTCTGGGGGGAGAGGAGGGAGCATGGGGCATGCAGTGCTACCTGGCCTTTTAATCTGTGCACCGGCCCTGAACCGGCCCTTCCCATCCTCCTTTTTCGGGGGGGGGCAGTGGTGGGGGTGCTGAAGAGTCATTAGGAGCCCCCCCCCACGCTATCTACGGCCCTGTCTCCTATCCAAAATCAGAAACCAGGTTTTAGAGCATGACCCTGCAGCATGTTTATTATTTCACGCCAATATTTTCAACTATATTCACCTTGCGTGTGAAGGTCTATATTCACATGCTCATTCTGCAAAGGTCAGAAATGTGAAAAAATGATGAAGTAATTCTAAAATAACTCCCGGGCACATGCAACACACTGGACTTCATGCAATTTCATGCGACCCCGATTAAAAGGTATATATATATATACCTATTTCACCCCCACTATTAGCAGCATGTGGGTCTTCCTTATTAAAGGAAACACCTGCCCACCTGAAATCACTTTGGCACAGTTTTTTCTCTTCACTTTCCCCCCAGCAACAAGTGCTGCAGCATTAACCCAACCAGTACCAGAGATGCTCTCCCACTAGTCCCGGGGCAATCTTTTCAGCTCAGGAAAGAAGAAGAAAAAGAGGAGACTGGATTTAGACCCCATGGCCCTTCAGTACCCGAAGGAGGAGTCTCAGAACGGCTTACAGACACCCTGTGAGGTGCAGGTGGGGCTGAGAGAGCTCCTCACAGAGACTGCTCTTTTTCAAGGACAGCTCTTCTCAGAACTACGGCTTGCCCAAGGTCATCCAGCCAGGTGCAAGTGGAGGAGGAGTGGGGGAATCAAACCCGGTTCTCCCAGATTAGAGCCCGCGCATTTAACCACTACACCAGACTGGCTCTCAGTTTGGGAAAGAGCATTGCGGTGGAAGGGGATGGGGACAATCAGCAATCAGGTGCTGCTAACTTGCCGGCACAGTTGCAAGGGTAACAAGCATTCACTGCAGGAAACTATTAAAATCATTCTAAACACATTCATACAAAAACATATCACTATATACCCTAACTGCTCTAGCCCTTCCTAGACAAAGCACAGAGTCACTCAGCTTAATGTTACTATTCTAGTGAACTGCATCAAGGGCCATTACCTCAAAGGCAGTTTTTGTAAGCGCTGTCACCTTCACTTCCTTCGCTCACAAGGCACCATTTCAAAGTGAACAAACTGCATTCTTTAAAAGGATTAAGGACTAGATATATGAGACTGGTTAAAAATGGGAGGTGGACGCTGGGCAAACAGAGACTTTCTAAAATGTTACCCAAAATGGATCCAAAGAAGGGGAAATTAGATTTTAAATGGTTCCAGAAAAGGTAACACGAGATCTTTGTAGCCTCCGTACACCAGGTTGGATCTCTGTAGCGGTACCCCAGAATAAAATTACAAGGAAAGTGAGAGAGTGATTTTAAACACAAATAAATAGCTTTAATGTAAACACAACAAAATTTTAAAAATAAAAATGTAAAGAGCCTGAGAACCTGAGAACAAATTCCCTAAGCGATCTCACTCACATACCCCAGCAAGAGGGTGCACTTTATAAAAGCGAAAAGAGAGGAAATTGGGAAGTTCTGGGGGGAAGGGACATTCAGCCTTAAATCCGGAGCTTGCAACCTGGAGAGGTCCAGGGTCAGAGGCAGCCAGAGTGGCCTCTGAAGCAGCCGCAGGGGCGTTCAGGTGGCGGGAGAACCCGGCACACCTTCCACTGAGCTGGGGCGGTCTCGTAATAGGGAAGGGCCCCACAGCTAGACACGGGAACTCACTTTCCCCAAGAACATGATTGGTCCAAGATATGAGGTTTGAATTTGACTGGGCAGTTGGAAGGTGACTGCTGTCAAAATCTGGCGGGAAGATTAGTAGGGAAATACCTGAATACCTCACACATTCCAAGGTGGAGTGATTGTTGGATGGTCTTAGCATATTGACAAAGAACTGGGGGTGAATGATGGGTTTAAGTGTCCTCAGGATGGTCCATCCTGGACGGATCAGATGTTAGGCTGCCTTTATCAAAGGCTGGATTGGATTAATAGCGACACTTAAGGGCTGCCCGGCTGTCTATAGCTGGAAATGGTTCACCCGGCCTTGATGGAAGTGTTCCTTGGAGCAAGGGACAGGACTGCATTAGGCATACCTCGGATCTTAGCACCGAAAGGGTTTTTTTCTTGAGAACAAATATGCCACTTGAGCGGGGGGGAGGCGGCACAAATTCCAGCACACCGGACCTCCTCTCTCCTGGGCTTTTCCAATGCCACGGCTGTAACCCAGGTGCCTTTATGAGACTTCCCAAGTTTCAGACCCCCCCCCCCGGCCCTTAGGCTCAAGGCCAAAAGAAAACGAGACACACACACACACACGCTAACAAAGGGGGTTTCAGCTGGAGGGGGGAGGGAGGTCCTTACCAAAAGCCTCTTGGCACAAAAATGTGCTAATAGGGAACAAGCATGAAACGTCACTCATATAGCTTAAAGCCTGGAATAATTCATGAAGACAGCTAATTATTCCACAAGCCCTTAAACGCCTGAGCTGTGTCTGTGATGCTCCCTGAAAAACAAACATGCAGTTAAAATATTCACTTCATCCACTTAAATACCCAGATCACAGTTAATACACGTTTTTTATACCCGGTTCTTGTTATTCCTTGGCTGCAGCGCCTGTTTATCATATGCCTAGCATAGCCTAAGCTACCAGAATATATAGTATTTTTACTTTAACAGGTAAACAGTGGCAGCAAAGAACAAGGTACTATATAAAAAATATGCAAGACCTCATTCACTTTACACTGAGTATGCAACTGAGGGGCAAGGGAACGAAAACCAAACGTTTTTTGAAATCACACATCCACCAGAGTCACCCACTGCCAGCAGATAAAGGACACCCGTCTCTCACGTGCTAGCTCTCCACATGCAAGACGCTTTGATCGAGCTGGGTAGCCATGTCACTCTGCCCATCGCAGGAGAAAAGAGCAGGAGTCCAGCAGGACCTGAAAGACCATCAACATTGGTGGCAGGGGAGGAATGTTACTGAGTCACTGCTCAAAAAAGCTCATAGCCTGCCACAAATGTTGCTAGTCCCTAAGACGTTTTGCAAATGGGGAGAAGGGAGGAGAGACGTATTCAAAGATGCATTCTCACACCTGAAACAGAATCATCAAAGAAAGGCTCTGCATGCTTTCTCCACATATCGGAATGGAATATGAAATGAAAAATTTGGACATTTGTCACTCACAACCAAAGAATTAACAGAGCAGGTATGTAAATAACAAAAAAGGCGTTCAAGCAACACATAGCTCATTAGCCGTATATAATCTGTAGCCAGTGTGTACACAAATGCCACTGAAGTCAACTTGGGAGATCCAGCTGGGACAGAATGCCACAGCTTGGTTACTATCAGGAGACGGGCAGAAGACGCACCCAATCTGCCGTTACTGAGTTCCACCGGAGGTCCTGACCGTGGCCTTGCACCCTGATATATGCAGGACCGTCTCTCCTCCCACAGGCCACCGCAAGAACTCGTCTTGGCAGGGATTTCTGCAGGTGGGACACCCTGCAAGTGGGCAAGATCGACAACTACAAGTACATGGGCCTTCTCGGTTGTGGCCCCCACCTTACGGAACGGCCTGCTTGGGGAGCTCTGGAAGGCTCCCATTCTTTGTTCAGTCATTCCACAAACTATGTAAAATAGAAGCAAAAATAATATGGCTACATTATAATGGACTGGTTCAGGAAGGGAACGTGGCTGTGGACTATTCTACTGTATATAGCAGGCATTGTCTTTTTGCTGTAAACGATTTCCTTGTTCTCACTGCATTGTTTTCTATTTACGTAATACCATCTTCTGCATTGTTTAACTTAGCCTAACACGACTGCTTTGTTTCAGATATCTATAATCCCAGTCCTATTATGTTGCTTACTAGATGTCTCAGCCTACTGACTGCACTGAGCCATCGTCTAATCCACTCTGAGTCTCAGTGAGAATAAACAACGTCTTGCTCAACTGGCAGAAGTGTGCTGCCATCTCTGTTCATTTGAAAAGCATTTCAGTTGAGTTAGTGGATGATCCAGCAATGATTTTCTCACACAAAACAGAATTACCTTTAATGAGCAATTTATCTCTAACCGACACTCTCCGGGTTGAATCAGAAGCTGAGCTGGATGCACGGGGGCCCTTGACACCATCATCCCGTTTTAGTTTGCTTGCCAGAGTTAGCATAACTGCTGCCTGCAGTCTACAACACAAACATCAAAATAAAAGTTGCTTATTATAGTAGCTTTATTCATCTTTTCCTCCAAATTTAAGAATTAAATGAAATTCTTTATAATTGAACGTACAACAGTACCCGCAGCACAAAAGAATTCTGTTTCCCACTAAGCTCTCTCTTCCACCAGTTTCAACCCAAGCAGAGCTGTATCCTTCCGCATCCACTGATGTCCACGGGCACAGAAAGGTACAGCTCCGCTTAGGAGGGCACTGAGTCTGTCTAGCTCAACCCCGTACACTTTCTTGCCTTACTACCTGAAACCCTTAAAGTCGCCAGAAACATAGACAATGGAAAGCAGCATCCCACTGTTAGTGATTTAATCATATCAGTTCTTTAGTTCCCACCCTAACAACGCAATCCTAAGCAAAACTACATCCTTCTAACTCTACTGCTTAGAATGGCACTGGTAAAAACTAGAACCTCCCCCCCCCCCGAATTTAAATAAATCCAGAAGAAAGAAAATAAAAATAGCAAACAACCAAGAAACAAACACAATAGCAAAGAAATGAACAGCTGCTGACAAAAAAGATATTGTTTCCAGTGTGTGAAGGAGAGAAAGAAAAATGCCTCCTGAAGTGAGACCACCTAGGATAACGTTCTGTGTTTCCACAATCCTTGCAACACAGGCTGCCGGCACAAGGACCTGGAACGCAGTGGCAACAGACGACGGAAGAGGCCTCCCAGGGAACCTCCGTGCTAGACCTCCGAGGTCACCTAGTTCCTGGCTCCAGTTGTGGGTCCAGAGCTGTGGACACCAGCCTGAGGGGCAGCCTCTCTTCCCAGGTTGTTGCCTTGGAGCGGGGAGTGTCCTGCTACTGGGCTATGACGGGCTCTCAGATTGGTTTTCATACATACGGTTGTCATCCATATCATACCTGATTTTAATGTCCGTGTTTTATCCCACTGCTTTGCATTGTTTACATCATTGTTATGCACCTTGGCTCCCGAGAGGCTCAGGAACCAGGTAGGATACACAAAAAGTGCAAATAAATAAATCCAGAAAGACCAGCCTTAACCCAAACACACGGCACCAATGAACAACCAAACCATCCAATTTTTTTCTGTTTGTGAAGAAGAAAAGGAGATTGGATTTATGCCCCGAACTCACTACCCAAAGGTGTCTCAGAGCATCTTACAAACTCCTTCCCCTTCCCCCTCCCCACAACAGGAAGACACCCCCTGTGAGGGAGGCGGGGCCGAGAGAGCTCTTGAGAGAGAAACTGCTCTTTTTCCAGGACCGCTCTCGTCAGGACTACGGCTTGCCCAGGGCCACCCGGCCAGGTGCGAGTGGAGGAGGAGTGGGGGGGTCAGGCCCGGCCCTCCCAGACGAGGGTCCGCCTGCCCTTCACCCGCC